>NC_083727.1:92626001-92926001 GCF_028564815.1 Eubalaena glacialis
AAATGTGAATGGATTAAATGTGAATGGATTTAATGCTCCAACCAAAAGACACAGGCTCACTGAATGGATACAAAAACAAGATCCATATATATGCTGTCTACAAGAGACCCACTTCAGACCTAGGGACACATACAGATTGAAAGTGAGGGGATGGAAAAAGATATTCCATGCAAATGGAAATCAAAAGAAAGCTGGAGTAGCAATTCTCATATCAGAAAAAATAGACTTTAAAATAAAGAATGTTACAAAAGACAAGGAGGGACACTACATAATGATCAAGGGATCAATCCAAGAAGAAGATATAACAATTATAAATATATATGCTCCCAACATAGGAGAACCTCAATACATAAGGCAACTGCTAACAGCTATAAAAGAGGAAATCGACAGTAACACAATAATAGTGGGGGACTTTAACACCTCACTTACACCAATGGACAGATCATCCAAAATGAAAATTAATAAGGAAACACAAGCTTTAAATGACACAGTAGACCAGATAGATTTAATTGATATTTATAAGACATTCCATCCAAAAACAGCAGACTACACTTTCTTCTCAAGTGCGCATGGAACATTCTCCAGGATAGATCACATCTTGGGTCACAAATCAAGCCTCAGTAAATTTAAGAAAGTTGAAATCATATCAAGCATCTTTTCTGACCACATCACTATGAGATTAGAAATCAGTTACAGGGAAAAAAACGCAAAAAACACAAACACATGGAGGCTAAACAATACGTTACTAAATAACCAAGAGATCACTGAAGAAATCAAAGAGGAAATCAAAAAATACCTAGAGACAAATGACAATGAAAACAGGACAATCCAAAACCTATGGGATGCAACAAAAGCAGTTCTAAGAGGGAAGTTTATAGCAATAGAAGCCTGCCTCAAGAAACAAGAAAAATCTCAAAAAAACAATCTAACCTTACACCTAAAGGAGAAAGAAGAGAAAGAAGAACAAACAAAACCCAAAATTAGTAGAAGGAAAGAAATCATAAACATCAGAGCAGAAATAAATGAAATAGATACGAAGAAAACAATAGTAAAGATCAATAAAATTAAAAGCTGGTTCTTTGAGAAGATAAACAAAATTGATAAACCATTAACCAGACTCATCAAGAAAAAGAGGGAGAGGACTCAAATCAATAAAATTAGAAATGAAAAAGGAGAAGTTACAACAGACACCGCAGAAATACAAAGCATCCTAAGAGACTACTACAAGCAAATCTATGCCAATAAAATGGACAACCTGGAAGAAATGGACAAATTCTTAGAAAGGTATAACCTTCCAAGACTGAACCAGGAAGAAATAGAAAATATGAACAGACCAATCACAAGTAATGAAATTGAAAGTGTGATTAAAAATTTTCCAACAAATGAAAGTCCAGGACCAGATGGCTTCACAGGTGAATTCTATCAAACATTCAGAGAGAGCTAACACCCATCCTTCTCAAACTCTTCCAAAAAATTGCAGAGGAAGGAACACTCCCAAACTCATTCTATGAGGCCACCATCACCCTGATACCAAAACCAGACAAAGATACTACAAAAAAAGAAAATTACAGACCAATATCACTGATGAATAGATGCAAAAATCCTCAAATAAATACTAGCAAACAGAATCCAACAGCACATTAAAAGGATCATACACCATGATCAAGTGGGATTTATCCCAGGGATGCAAGGATTCTTCAGTATATGAAAATCAATCAATGTGATACACCATATTAACGAATTGAAGAATAAAAACCATATGATCATCTCAATAGATGCAGAAAAAGCTTTTGACAAAATTCAACACCAATTTATGACAAAAAATCTCCAGAATGTGGGCATAGAGGGAACCTACCTCAACATAATAAAGGCCATATACAAGAAACCCACAGCAAACATCATTCTCAATGGTGAAAAACTGAAAGCATTTCCTCTAAGATCAGGAATAAGACAAGGATGTCCACTCTCACCACTATTATTCAACATAGTTCTGGAAGTCCTAGCCATGGCAATCAGAGAAGAAAAAGAAATAAAAGGAATACAAATTGGAAAAGAAGAAGTAAAACTGTCACTGTTTGCAGATGACATGATACTATACATAGAGAATCCTAAAACTGCCACCAGAAAACTGCTAGAGCTAATTAATGAATATGGTAAAGTTGCAGGATACAAAATTAATGCACAGAAATCTCTTGCATTCCTATACACTAATGATGAAAAATCTGAAAGAGAAATTATGGAAACACTCCCATTTACCATTGCAACAAAAAGAATAAAATACCTAGGAATAAACCTACGTAGGGAGACAAAAGACCTGTATGCAGAAAAGTATAAGACACTAATGAAAGAAATTAAAGATGATACCAACAGATGGAGAGACATACCATGTTCTTGGATTGGAAGAATCAACATTGTGAAAATGACTGTACTACCCAAAGGAATCTACAGATTCAATGCAATCCGTATCAAATTATCAATGGCATTTCTTACAGAACTAGAACAAAAAATCTTAAAATTTGTATGGAGACACAAAAGACCCCAAATAGCCAAAGCAGTCTTGAGGGAAAAAAATGGAGCTGGAGGAATCAGACTCCCTGGCTTCAGACTATACTACAAACCTACAGTAATCAAGACAATATGGTACCAGCACAAAAACAGAGATATAGATCAATGGAACAAGATAGAAAGCCCAGAGATAAACCCACGCACCTATGGTCAAGTACTCTATGACAAAGGAGGCAAGGATATACAATGGAGAAAAGACAGTCTCTTCAATAATTGGTGCTGGGAAAACTGGACAGCTTCATGTAAAAGAATGCATTTAGAACACTCCCTAACACCATACACAAAAATAAACTCAAAATGGATTAGAGACCTAAATGTAAGACCAGACACTATAAAACTCTTAGAGAAAACATAAGAAGAACCCTCTCTGACATAAATCACAGCAAGATCTTTTTTGATTCGCCTCCTAGAGTAATGGAAATAAAAACAAAAATTAATGAATAGGACATAATGAAACTTAAAACCTTCTGCAAAGCAAAGGAAACTACAAACAAGACGAAAAGACAACCCTCAGAATGGGAGAGAATATTTGCAAATGAATCAACGGACAAAGGATTAATTTCCAAAATATATAAACAGCTCATGCAGCTCAATATCAAAAAAAAAAACAACCCAATCCGTTAATGGGCAGAAGACCTAAATAGAGATTTCTTGAAAGAAGACATACAGGTGGCCAAGAAGCACATGAAAAGCTGCTCAACATTACTAATTATTAGAGAAATGCAAATCAAAACTACAATGAGGTATCACCTCACACCAGTTAGAATGGGCATCATCAGAAAATCTACAAACAACAAATGCTGGAGAGGGTGTGGAGACAAGGGAACCCTGTTGCACTGTTGGTGGGAATGTAAATTGATACAGCCACTATGGAGAACAATATGGAGGTTCCTTCAAAAAGTAAAAATAGAATTACTGAATGACCCAGCAATGCCACTACTGGTCATATACCCAGAGAAAACCATAATTCAAAAAGACACCTGCACCCCAATGTTCATTGCAGCTCTATTTACAATAGCCACGTCATGGAAGCAACTTAAATGTCCATCAACAGACGAATGGATGAAGAAGATGTGGTACATGTATACAATGGAATATTAGCCATAAAAACGAATGAAATTGGGTCATTTGTAGAGACGTGGATGAATCTAGAGACTCTCATACAGTGTGAAGTAAGTCAGAAAGAGAAAAACAAATATCATATATTAACGCATATATGTCGAACCTAGAAAAATGGTACAGACGAACCGGTTTGCAGGGCAGAAATTGAGACACAGATGTAGAGAACAAACGTATGGACACCAAAGGGGGAAAGTGGGGGGAGGGGTGGTGGTGGGATGAATTGGGAGATTGGGATTGACATATATACACTAATATGTATAAAATGGATAACTAATAAGAACCTGCTGTAGAAAACAATAAAATAAAATTCAAAAAAAAATGGTAGTCCTTAGCTGTTAGAGAGAAAGAGAGAGAGAAATTAATTTTTAAAGTTACAAGTCTAAAGTTATGGAGCAAGCAGAAAATTATGAGAAGAATTTTCCTTTAGTCAAGAACAAGTTTTTCTCTTTTTAATTGACTGTGACCTCTCCCAACTGTCACCTTCCTGCCTTAATTAATCATACTAGAAAAAGGCAAAGTCTTGTAGGTGTGTAAGTTTCACAGAACACAAACCTATTTCTTGCTTGGGAAGCACAAGTTATGTGGGGAAAGGAGAGAATCAGTAAAGGGAATGAGAATGGAGATGGGGATTGAACATCTGATGTTTCATTAAGAATTTTAAAGAAAACTAATATTCTAAATTGTCACCTGATCCCACCCGATCATCAGAGATAGAAGTGCCTGTCTGCTGGGCTAGGCACCTTGATTCTCTTGCTTCCCTGATAATAAGAAAGCTGGTTTCTAACACATGATTTGTAGAATCAGAGCTTATAGCTTTAAATAAACAAACAAACAAAGCAAAAAACTAATTCTCTTATCTGTAAGTCAATAAATCTCTTGGTCCCCTGGCCACACCCAGCTGCCAGTCTAGGTACCTCACCTGGGTTACAAGATCAACCTTAGACTTAATTTTTTCTCCCGGCTTCACTGAGGTATTAGACTTTAATCTCAGCCGTGCTTTTTCCAGGCTAGAACACACTTAGCAATAAACCCACCAACTGATCTAAACTTGTGTATGTGTAGCTGGTGGGAGGGTGGTTAGATACTGAAGAAATGAAAGGATTGCAGAAGGAAGAGGAAATGAAGATAATTTTATTGTAAAACATCAACACTTCAGATTTAATATGTCTACTACAAGAAATGCAGAGAAACACATTATATATAGCAAAGCTCCAGAGTATTTGTTTTGAGAGAAAATTTACTTTTGGTACTTATTTTTAAAAGTGGAGATAGAGCATGACTCCCCAGCCCTTAGGTGTGGATGGCACAGTGATTTTCTTTCAAAAAGTACAGTATGGCAAGAGGAGGGAGAATAACTTCACAGTGGACATGAGAAACCAGTGAACACTACCACAGCCAGGTGACCAAGGTCAGCATCAGTAGTGATCAGTCATCTTCATGGCATGTACCCTGGGTATAATGTGATGAGAATGGTACCTTACCTCTGTGACCTTCCTCCCCAAGCCCCATAACTTCAGTCTAATCATAAGAAAAATATCAGGCAAATGCCAGTTGATAAACATTCTATAAAATACCTGACCAGAACTCTTCAGAACTGTTAATGTTATCGAAAACCAGGAAAGTCTGGGAAGCTATCATAACCAAGAGGACCCTTAGGAGACTTGACAACTAAATCTAATGTGATGTCCTGGCTGGGATCTTGGAGCAGAAAAAAAGATATTAAAATCTAAGGAGATCTGAAAAATGTGGACTTTAGTTACTAAAAATGTAACAATATTCATTCATGAGTAGTGACAAATGTACCATAGTAATGGAAGATTTTAACAATAGAGCAAACTGGGTATATGGTGGCAGGAACTCTGTGTACTATCTTCCAAACTTTTCTGTACATCTAAGACTAATCTAAAAGAGTTAATTTAAAAAATTAGTTTACAGCTACCTACAACTTAATATTAAAAGGCTTTTGCAAAAAAATTGTGTGCGATAAAACTATTCCTTAGATAAATGCTTCTGCCATTCTTATATCATTATGATAATATCTATATAACAAACTGTAAGCCAAATGGACTAAAATGTTAAATATAAAAAACTAAATATAGCAATAATAGGACCACATATGTCTCAGAAAAGTATTTTTCTAAGGTTTAATGTGTTAGAAAATGTTACAAAAGATTAGTATATACGTATTTTTAAACCTCTGCCTAAACAATGTGAAGCATATATAACACTATTAAAAGTTTAAAATATACTATTTAAAGACTCCAGTAAATTAATATTTTTAAATTAAGTGTTCAACAGATGACTAAGAGAAGAACGTGAACACTATGATGAGGGTAAATGCAAAATATGGAACTTGACATTTTTCCCTGAAGGTGATAAAATAAGACATTAAACACAGTGCCTGGCACACAGTAGTTAAATCACCAATTTAAAAAATATATATAATAATTAACAATAAGATAGCAGTTAAATGAACATACTCTCATATTGTTTGGTGGCAGTGAAAAAATTTAATGGTAGTGGGAAAATAATAACTCAAAATCATTAAAGTTACTATTACCTTTGATCCTGTAATCCCATTTCTAAGAATGTTCTTAAGTGTATTTGTTACCTACTGCTGCATAACCAGAAGTACAGGTCTACAGAGATTCACAGATCATGGCTAAATGCTTGGATAGCTTGTCAGGGACTCGGGAGGAACGTTCTTGGAAAATTGGTCACAAGGAAGTCTGGGGAGGAGGTACATGGATAGACCTCTCCAAGTAGGCAAACTAGCTTGAAGATATGTGTATCTCATTGGAAGGCTTACTAAAGGGTGACCTCAGCAGAGAAGAATTTTAGTTAATAAGTAGATAAGATGACCCATTCTGTGAATTTCAGTCAATCTCCTTCCCCAGCCGTTCTTCTCATCACCCAAGGGGCTAGTGACCAAAGTGGCCGTGGTGACGAGGAAGGAGGTTGTGCATGGGCTCAGCAACATGGGCCTCCACATACCAACAGCCATCCACTTCCAGTGAGCAAGCCCAGGCTGCCGGCAGTGGAGACCAACACTGAGGCCATGATGTGCCAGGATTCCCCACGAGGCCAACCAGTGGGACCACTTCCATCATGGAAGGGGCAACATCTACTAAAACAGACACTCTTCTTTCCCCACACCACTTCTGCCAACACTGTCATCTGTGGGTTTATAGAAGGTCTTATCCACTGTTGTGACATTCCAAAGAGCAGCTCTTCTAACATAGGAATTCATTTCCCAGTAAATGAAACATGATGGTTTTCCCATGCTTGTGGCATTATTGTTCTTTCAATGTCCCCTACATCTGTTCCCCAAGTCTGTATTAGTAATATATTTCTGGATAACGTATTACCCTAAAGCTTAGCAACTTAAGGTAACAAACATTTATTATATCCCACTTTCTGTGAGTCTGGAATATGGCTCCCAGCTTAGCTGGGTGCCCTTGGCTTAGAGCCTCTCATGAGGTTGCTGTTGGCTAGAATGCAGCTCACCTGAAGATTCACCTGGTGATGGTTGTGGGGCTGGTGCTTCTGCTTCCAGACTCATTCCTGTGGTTATCTGCAGACCTCAGCTCATCACATGCACCTCTCCACAAAGCCTCCCACCCTGGTAGCTGGCTTCCTCCAGGACAGTGATGCAGGAGAAAGTGAGGGCGCACTCCAGACAGAAGAATTCAGTCTTTTTATAACCCAGTCTTGGAAGTGATGTCCTATCACCTCTGCTGACCTGTGTTAGGTCTATGTGATCACTGAATCTGGGGGGACCACACGAGGGGGTGAATGCTAGGAGGTGGGGGTCATTAGGAGACATCTTACACACTGCTTACTGCACTAAGTAAATAAAAATGTTTTAAAGGAGTAAATCTCATGGTAAATGTTCTCATAACATAAAAAATAACAAAACAACAAAAAATAAAAAGTATGAAAATGTTCCTTTTATCATTACTTATAATACTATTGTGAAATTGTAACAACTTAAATCCCAAACAATAGGGAAAAACTCATATATGAAAATGCAAATAAAAAACACTTGAGATAGTTATGTATACTGCATTGTATAATGGAAAATTGTTATAAAATATTCTGAAACAGAAAAGCAGAAAACAAAATTATCCAAATATACATATAAGTACGAAGCTTGGAAGGGAAGTAACAAAAGGCACAACAATGTCTTGAATTAGAGTGATAGTATTATGGTTAAAAAAAATTCATTAAATATTCAAAAATATTTAATATTGTTAAAAATATATCTATGTTTTTTAGAATGATAGAAATGGTACCGTATTGATGATATTTAATGTTAATTTATATGTCTAACAGTAAGAAACATATTATTCTTTTTTTTTTTCATTTTTTTATTTTTGCTGTG
Organism: Eubalaena glacialis; assembly: GCF_028564815.1. Classification (NCBI taxonomy): domain Eukaryota; kingdom Metazoa; phylum Chordata; class Mammalia; order Artiodactyla; family Balaenidae; genus Eubalaena; species Eubalaena glacialis. The sequence goes on from NC_083727.1 coordinate 92,634,073, forward strand.
TTGGGTCTTCGTTTCTGTGCGAGGGTTTTCTCTAGTTGCAGCGAGCGGGGGCCACTCTTCATCGCGGTCCGCGGGCCTCTCACTATCGCGGCCTCTCTTGTTGCAGAGCACAGGCTCCAGAAGCGCAGGCTCAGTAGTTGTGGCTCACGGGCCCAGTTGCTCCGCGGCATGTGGGATCCTCCCAGACCAGGGCTCGAACCCGTGTCCCCTGCATTGGCAGGCAGATTCTCAACCACTGTGCCACCAGGGAAGCCCCAAGAAACATATTATTCTTAATACATGAATTCAGCTTAAGAACTGTCATAAAGTGGACATGACTAAGAGTAGGGATGACTCCCTGCAAACCTTCTATCACTCACGGCATCAGGTTTTTAGTAACGTCATCCTGGTGTATAGAGAATCCACAATTTTGTACCACGTGTTTTCTTATCTGTATTCTGAAACCAGTCTACAAGTAATTAGGATACTGTTAGTTGAGATTTCAACACCAAATTGTGATTAATATACTTGGTTGTATGTTATGTTGTATATATCATACATATACATATATATCTGGTATACACATATATACATATATATGATAATCTTGAAAAAAAGCCGTGAAAGAGTCTACAATCTTGTTTAGATAAGGTGTTGGAGGGACTAACTATATTCTTTGCTATAAACGTGAAAAAATTTTCATTTTCCAAATACAATCATGTGCTCCTTTTCCCATTTGGCTGGTAAACTGAAAAAAAGTCCTACCTAATGATCTTGGCACTAGAACTCTCAACTTAACCTCTGTGTGATGGAGTAGAATGAAGGGCTTAGACAATGTGATTTCAAAGTCTCTCTGACCTCATGTAATAATATGCTTTTGATGTATTTTTAAATTGTTTTATATCAGGGAGTACCCCTTTGCAAGGTCTCTGCTGCCTGTGAAGGCTCTCGAGTATGGAATACAGAAACAAATATCAATCCACATGTTCTGATATGTAAGAATGTATTTATGGGTATAGAATTTTTTAATTGGACTCCTCTAGAAATCTAGGACATATAATTTAATCCGGGACAAAGATTAAAAAACTAATTGGCCCATAATTTCCATTTCTGAATTGAGCTCACTGTCAATAGACCCAGTGATCTAACCATGAAAGAAGTCTTTTGTGAAAAGGAGATAAATTGTCTGGGGAGACAAGAACAACTTTCTAAGTAACAGTCAATGATAAATGATGACAGTATATAATGGATTTGACAGTCTGAAGTTAAACAGCTTCAGGATAATAATAATGATGATGATGATGATGTTAAACAGCATTGTGTCTCTAAATCTCTTACTACTTAAAATCAGGAAGTAGCCAAAATGATCTATCTTGTAATGAAAAGCCACCATGAAAGTACTGAGTACATATCTCTTAATGAATGGAACAAGATTACAAATTTGATGATGATATTTCAAAAACATTATAACCTATCCAACACATATTTATTTGCTTCAGTATGTATTTATTATTCTAGGGATCAGACTTTTAATCATGAAAGAGCTAACCAGCCGATATCCTATTAGTGTTCTTTAATAGAAAGTCCTACCTAATTAGGATGCCTACAATTGAATTACTGCTATTTGAAACTTGATAAAAGGACAATACTGCCTGTAATACTGATAACACTTGTAATACTTATAACACCCTAAGAGCAATAACTAAATCTCACTCACTTACTCAGTCTGAAGAAATTCTAGTCATCTCTCAAGGCCCTTTTGATGAATCAAACCAAATAATTTAGTTAGACCTTTCAGCACACAGTGGCATATATAAGGGGTCCTCTACCAAGTTCAGTCTGAAAGTCAGACATTAGGTTTGAGTTATGAGATGGAATAGCCAGATTATATGTGGGTGTGAGAAATTCCGAAGTCTTGAGTTGCTAACAGGTAGAATTTTTAAAATGTATTTTATTGAAGTATAGTTGTTTTGCAATGTTGTGTTAATTTCTGCTTACAGCAAAGTGATTTATATATATATATATATATATATATATATATATATATATGTTCTTTTTTATATTCTTTCCATTATGGTTTATCACAGGATATTGAATATAGTTCCCTGTGCTATACAGTAGGGCTTTGTTTTTCATCCATCTTATATATAATATTTTGCATCTGCTAATCCCAAATTCCCAATCCATCCCTCCCCCACTCCCTCCCCCTTGGCAAACACAAGTCCTAACAGGTAAAATTAATTACTGAAACTGGTAAGAAAGGTATTTAGGAACTCGTGGAGATACTAGGGACTGGAGAGGGCCTATCTAGTCCAAAGAATTTTTTTCCATAGAAGAAGGCTGACCTTAATTGCTTGATCTTCAGACATTTAAATAGAAGTCAGAAATATAGATTTCCTGTGAAATTCTTAAGGCATGTTTTAAACGAAACCAAACTTTTTTGTAGCCAGTTTGTGGTGGTTGATAAATGTTTTTGGGGAGGGGTGATTATTAGGAAGTAAAGATGGACTGCAGAATCACCAGGTACTGGTTACAAATCCCTGTTCCTGGGGCTCCCCACCATAAATTATGATTCAACGGGTCTGAATTAGGCACTGATATATATTTAAAAAACTGTAACAGGTATTTCCTAGGCAATCTAAACTTTTTTAAACATGGTCTAAGTTTATTCCTTCTAAAAATTTGAAAATGAAAGGAGATAGAGCAAAATTTAAGTGGCAGGACCTTTTAAGCAGGCTTGATGGGAGTATAACATTCTTCTGTGTGACCTCAGGTTTCTAATTTAGTAATTTCAGCATCACATGATCTCTGAGAAAGCACGCCTCAGCCTCATCTAATTATTAACATTAAGAAAAGTGCCAACAGGGAACTCTACTCAATACTCTGTAATGGCCTATATGGGAAAGAATCTAAAAAAGAGTGGATATATGTATATGTATAACTGATTCACTTTGCTGTACACCTGAAACTAACACAATATTGTAAATCAACTATACTTCAATAAAAATTTTTTAAAAAGAGAAAAGTGCCTAAATAGGCATGAAAGTGTTCATTTTGAGAATCATATTTCGAAAAGACTTGTGTGAGAATGTCCCTGCAAGTACAACTATGGTAGAAACAAAATAATGCAAATGACCGTGCCTGTGGAAGTGACCCAGGGCTCAGTGGGATCCGCATTTCATTGCATTTTGACTGCAGAACTGAGTTAGTTGTGACTTGAAAGAGATACCCACATCATTGCCCAAACCAGGGGAGTGTCATAGTGATGAAGAGTGATTTTGCACTGTGGTCTCCTACTGAGAGAACCTCTCTCTTCAGTTACATTCCCTAAAGCTCAGCTTTTAGATTATGTTTCCTGTATGTGCCTGAAGTCCAGAGCCACCTCCAGCTTACAATTGCCTGTGAGGTATACAGTCTCCTATTCATTTATGTAGATTTACAAGGATTAGGACCTTTCTGAGTTTTCGTGTACTTGACTTACTTGACTTTTTTTTGGTAATCTGTAGGCTTTTAAGAAAACTGTTCAGTGCCAATTTTAAAATTATTATCCTAGTTAACATGAATATTAATATTTATTGTAAAATTTGTATTGTAATATTTATTGTAAAAACCCCAAACAGTACAAGAGTATACTGACCACATACCTTCATACTTCCCCATCTGACCTTGATACAAAGAGGTCACCAATGTTAACAGTTGGCGTGATTCTTCGGAGACATTTGTACATGCATGCAAGCACACACAGGAGCCCACTCGTATTTTAGTGAAGGTCTGAATAAATGGAATCAGGTGTAAGTTATGTGACACTTTATTCACTTCACAACGTACCTTTGGAGGTTCTTCCAAGTCTATACACACGCGTCTGCTTCATCTTTCATTGCTTGCAAAATAGTCTGTATTTTTGGCTGTATCCTAATTTCATTCTTGCTTATTGATAGATATTTAGGATGTTTCCATGGACATACTTCCAACCATGGGCATCCAAGAACCCTCTGTTGTGACTTTCTGTTTTGCATGTTTCTCTCATGATCCTGTTTCAAATACTGAAACTAATCGCCAGAGCCATTTCTTCCCCAAACACCCAATCTAATGAAGCTCTATTGTGATTTCAGTGATTTCAGTGATTTCAGTGATGTTAGGACCATTAAGAATGTAAATCTTCCTTTTCTTGTCATTTAAACTAAGGCATGTTCATACAATTGATGCTGTTACCTGAGAATTGAATTTTACTCCGCTTATAAAGAGGGACATGACCACTGTGTATAGCTGCCAACTTTGGCTCATACTGGATGACATCATAATGAAGAAAATGTAGGTTTAGGTTGATGGAGCTGTCTCCTTTGTATTACATTATCTGACCAGTGTATAGCATCATTATACTTTATAATCATATCTTTAGTAATAGTCCCAAATAATAGGTCCAAAACCATGTCGAGCTTTTAGAGCTCTATTCCTAAAGATGAACACCATATGATTTAGGATACATATATAAGAGCCCTCTAATTCTTCCTCAGGTTTATGTTGTCAGTGCTACTCTTATCCTTTCTGCAGCTGACATAAACTCCACAAAGCCTCTTCCCGAACCTCTGATATTAAGAATAACAAATAATAAGTTCATCCTGTTTCTTACTCTGTGAGATCTCATAATTTACTGTCCATAAGGATTGAGGAAAAACACTTCCTTTATTATGGACTAAAGCTGCAGGGCTACTTGGGAATAGATATATTTTGTAGCAAAATATGCAGTGATCTCTTTTAATCACTAAGCAATGAGGCTTCTAGCAGGCTTCCCTTTCTGCTTGGTTGACCAAGCAGATAATTACAGGTGTCCCACTTGAGAGACACCTGCTGCAGGCTGGTCCATGACCTCCATCCTCTGCCTCATCACTGCCCAGCACTGAGCACGGCACCTTGCTTCACAGCAGTTCTTTGATTGTCTCCAAACTGTAAATGAGTTTTACAAATTAGATTAAAAAGTTTCCCAAGTTTTCAAACTCTATTCTTCCCTCTAACTGTTGTCCCAGTTTCCTCCTCTCTCTTCACAGTTACAGAACGGACGAACTTGACCACGGTCTCTATTTTCTCACCACCTACTCTCCTTAAATACATGAATTTAGTTTCCCTCCCTATATTCTAGAGGAATTGTGCTGAAAACAAATTTTTTCAAATGCTCCCTTCCTGACTTTTAGAAATAACATATAATCATTGTGGATAACTTGGAAAAGACAACGAATTATAAAGACACACGAAAAATGTTTATGTCACAGAGGTAAATACTGTGGGCCTATATTTTGTCTTTTGGGTTTCTTTTTGAGTTGTTTGCTTGTTTGGTTGGTTGGTTTTTTTACTGTGCTTATAAATATAGCAAGAACATTTTCCTTTGCCATTAAAATTTCTTGGGAATGGTTTTTTTAAGTGCTGCATTCATTTCATTAATTCCTAGTTCCTTAGTTTCTGATTGTTTGCTATTAGAAACTAACAAACATTTGATCATACATGTTTGACCATATCTCCAGTATTTTTAATCAGATATTAATATATTCAGGAAAGTAGCATTGCCCAGTCAATACACAATATTGACAGTTTTAAAGTTCCTGGTAAAAATCGCCCTGTTGCTAAAGACAAAGGTTGAGATAGTTTCGGATTCCAGGAGCATTCTTTGAGCATTCACTTCGTGAAATGAGCTCTTAAAGGGATTGTCTCACTTTGAACTTTTGCTAATCTAATACATTAAAATATTTTTTTGTTCTTGCAGTTTATCGTATCTGCTTTGCTAGTGGAGTCAGCGTGTGTATTAGTTATCATTTTTGTCTGTTAATTGTGTATTCATGTAACAGTACCACAGATATCTTTGCCGGTTTGCTGTTAAACCTTAGCTTATATTTATGATGTTTCTGATAAACCAAATCTTTACTGTGTACAGAAAGTCTTCGATAGTAAAATCTCTTATGTCTGTGACTATTAGCCTGTGTAATTGCCACTTTCTCTTTTTCCTCCCTTTTTCTTGCCCTCCTGTTCTCTTCCTCCTGCCACTTAACTGTGAGACATTAGGCAAGGCTACTCATCTTCATAAACCTCAAAACAACGTTATACATATACGAAGGGTAATTGTGCATCGTACTGTGAAGCACTGTGTCTGGCACACTCTATAATTCTGACTGAGGTTTGTAGTTTTGCTTCAGAAAGCTTTTGCGTACTTATTGCTACATTAATTGCTTGTGTTATAATTTTAGTATACTTTAAGAAAATATTTATAATTTATTATTTTTGATTGTAGTCAGGCTATTAATTTGGGTATTTTATCCCATATGCAGACATAATGACATCTTATTAATTCTACCGGTTTTTCAGTTGGTCTGTCTAGGTAAATAATTTTGTCTGCACATAAAGACAATTGGTTTCTTTTCCCACTATGTGTGTTGTATAAATGCTTTGAGTCTAATTGTGTTGGTTCTACTTCCAAACCAATGTGAAGCAATCATTGTTATCATGAGCATCCTTGTTTTGTGCTTTTTACTTACGAGCAGGTCTCTAGAGTTTTGTTTCTAAGTATGATAAGGCTATTGATGTGATACTTCTGTGGTCGTTCTCCCCAATCAGGTTGAGGGTTCTGAGTGCTGGCTGAAATAGCAAAACAAAACAAAACCGCACAGTGTGACAGCTGTGAGTTTTAATCCCATTCAGGGACCTTACTGAGGACTCTAGCCCAGGGGACAGCCTGTCAGTAACTCTGAGGAACTACTCCTCTGAAGAGGTAAAGGGAGAGGCCAGTGTATGTATGATTTTGGCAAAGAGGGTGCATGCAGCCAAGCATACTTCTGGGTGAAAGATTACTGCTAGTCGTGAAGAACAGGCTCTCAGTTAATGGTTTCAGTGCTTTTCTATGTATGGGAAGATGCGAGAATCTGGGCTCACTGAAGTTTTTTCCTGAGACATGCATCCTAACTATCTAAGGGGCCTGTTTCTCCAAAGCACAGAGCGCTTTATCCTGTTTTTCATCCTGAACTCCTTTCAGGTGCACTGTGTCAGCGACTGCAGTGGCTAATGACTTGACCCTTGTAGAACTGGAGGGTGGGCAACAGTCTTTGTTTTACACTAGTTTTAAAAGAATTTTACTTAAGAAAAGTTGATGAATTTCAGGCTTTTCCAGATCTCTCTAAAGTATACTTTTTATCAAAGATTTCCCAATATTGATAAATAATTCCGTGAACGGACCTTACCCAGTTGTGAGAGACCTTTTCCTCTCATGCACTATTAATTTCATCCTAGTATTTTATTTAGGATTTTCACATAAATTATTTTGCTTTATGCTTTTTATTTTTAACCATTTTGTTTGTTATATTTTGCTATCTTTGATATCCTAATTTTATAAAACAAATTAGGTAGTTTTTCATCTTTTGCAAGTTCTATAACGTTTTGTATATATCAGGAAATAACTTTGTTATAAAAGTTTAAAAGTCAGCCTCTCCCAAGGTATATGAAACTGGTCCTTATTTGCATATAGTTCTTTAACAACATTTTCTGTCCTCTTTGTTTATTGGACAATTAAGTATTTTTCCTGCTTCTTGAATTACCATTGCTAATTTTTTCTGAAAATTATTAATTTCAATAAAATCTTAATATTTACAAATATAATATTCTCCTTAATATTAAAATCAATAAGTTATATAGTTATCTCTTCCCCTTTTAATTATATGCATATTTTATTGCTTCATTGCATTTGTTAGAATCTCAAAAAGACACATCTGTTGGCTTTATCAATGTTCCATTCTCATTTTTCTGTTTCTAATCAAGTTATTTCTCTTTCATCTTTTTGAAAATTATTTGATTCTTGAGGGTCACCATTGATTACCTAATCTCCAAATCCAGTAACCTTCTAAACTCCCTTTTATTCATTGAATGCTGGGCTTCCCTAGTGAAATACTCTCCTAGGTTTTCTGTCTGCTTTCACTATTTCTCTCAATCTAACTTCAAAGTTCCACTTTCCTCTTCCAATCCCAAATGTGGGCCTTCTCTCAAAGCAGCTTCTGTTCCTTCTTTGTTTTGTAGACCTCACTCAACCTTTATCACAGGAAAAAGTCAATAAGCTTTAAAATGAGGAAGCCTAAGAAACCAAGATGACTATTTTATTTTCTGTTTTTAAAGAATTAAATTAATAATGGTTTGCTCTTGGAGAGAGATCTTTTGGAAATTTTCAAATGCACTTTCTTGCCTGGGCAAGCTATTAACCAGAGAGGAAAGTCCTTTTTCATGCACATTCACCAATCTCTAATTTCTTTCCTCCTATGTCACCCTGTACTTTCCATGCCTCAGGCAAGTCTGGGTTATCTTCAACCAACTGATCAAGCCATAAGTATTTATTTGTTAAAAACTTAGTCTGTACCTAGCACTGCAAATAGAAAAAGAGTAACATCTCTATGTGAAAATATATAGGGGTGAAAATTACTTACTGGATATATATTGATCTGACTTTTTACAAAAACAAAACCCTTCTCCTTGGCCAGTTAAAAGTGCTTCCTGCAAAAAAAAAAAAAAAAAAAAAAAAAATATATATATATATATATATATATATATACACATATATATATGTATATCTCTCCTCATATTGACTTTCTTAGTTCATCTGCCTACATTTTCACTAAGAAGTTTCACTCTCATCTTAAACTGAAAGTGAAGTCATAAAATTCTCAAAAGTAATTCCATGTTGTGACTTCCTGATTGCCGATAGAAGGTATCACTTCCATTCCTTCTTAATCTTGTTATCTTTAAACCCTGAAGTTATCCAGATCCTCATCCCCCTCCCTCAGCTGCAAAAACTAACCCACTCTTGTATTTTTAGTTGACGTGATCTCGTGGAAGCATCTCCCACTGGTGCTTTCTCCTCTTTATGTGACAACACACGGCTGACAAGCAAGTCTGATGATTTCAGTGAATGTCCAACCAGGAAATGTTTTAGTCTCCCCTAAATATATCAGTGATTCTCCAGAGACCTCTTTTTCTTCTTTTGGGAAAAACACCATCAATACCCTTACCTTGGGATGACTTTCAATGGTAAAAGCTGTTCTTGTGTCCATGGCAGATGCTGGAGGTTTAATTCAGTACATTTGTTCTCAACAGTGAAATCTTTGCACTATAACATCACCCCTGTACAAGTTCTAAAGGAAACCTCATAACATCTTATGACATATGCCTCCCCCCAAAAGAAAGTTTAAAACTTGGAAGATAATGGTAGTAAGAAATTTTTGGTGGTAGTAAGTAATTTTTGGAATAGGGATAAACATAATATTTTTTTTCTGGCATCTTTATTTTCCATAATGAATTTGAATTACTTTTACTCAGGGGATGGATGCTGTCCATTTACTTTATTTACTTTATTTACTTTAATATTGTAGAGCAATGAACATAGACCTTGAAAACAGACATACCTAATTTTGAATGTCAGCGCTTTAATGTATAGTGTAAGTGACACTATTATTAGTAGGTTCTCATTAGTTATCTATTTTATACATAGTAGTGTATATATGTCAATCCCAATCTCCCAGTTCATCCCACCGCCCTTACCCCCTTGGTATCCATAAGTTTGTTCTCTACATCTGTGTCTCTATTTCTGCTTTGCAAATAAGTTCATCTGTACCATTTTTCTAGATTCCAAATATAAGCAATATTATACAATATTTGTTTTTCTCTTTCTGACTTACTTCACTCTGTATGATAGTCTCTAGGTCCATCCACGGCTCTGCAAATGGCACTATTTCATTCCCTTTTATGGCTGAGTAATATTCCATTGTATATATGTACCACATCTTCTTTATCCATTCCTCTGCTGATGGACATTTAGGTTGCTTCCATGTCCTGGCTATTGTAAATAGTGCTGCAGTGAACACTGGGGTGCATGTATCTTTTTGAATTATGGTTTTCTCCAGGTATATGCATATAAGCATTTTATGGTAACTTTGTTAACGTATTTGCTGATATCACTTACTGGCTGGTCTCAGGGTAGAACCAAAATGCTTCTAACCACCGTTTTCCAGACAACCTGCTCCAGGAAGCCTGGAGATTGCTTTTTATAGAATCAGTGTGAGATTTCAAGGGCAAAACCTGAGGTCAAGACAGCAAACCATGAACCTCCTTTAAATTTGTAAGTCACTAAATTCAGTGAGACTGTCTGGATACCGGCGTAAGATGCTCTCCATCTTTAGAGGAGGCTGCAAGACAAGGCAGTTTAGCAAAAAGAAAATGTTCATTCAGTAAAGTTACCAAAACCGATTCAGCAGTGCTACAAAAGTGACATGAGAATCGATGGAGCATTTCTTCTTAATCTGGGCATTTAACTTCACTAATTTTAGTGGTGTTTGCAAAAAAAAAAAAAAAAAAACGGTTTATGGCTAGCAATTACTTTTTTAGCTGGTGATGTCTTTTCATTTGCAAATGTGTTTCTGGGAAAGTTTGAATGTTGGCTTTTTGGAAAATGACTTTATTTGCTGCACAAAGGTCATTCTTAAATGTCAAACATCATTTGGTAGTTGTTCATGTTTCATTTTTTTAATGTCTGGAAGAATATTTTTTCCAGACTTGTTTTTGAGGTCAAGCTAGTGTTTTGAGGTAGTGGGAAATTCTGATCCTCTAAAACCATAGGGTATGAGAAAAACAGAGCACTGTCACACAGGAAAATTAAGTTCTTGTGTGGCTCAGTCGTGACCTTTATGAATGATTAACGGATTGCTTGTCTGGTAAAGGAGTTCAGTTCTTTTTCGGCCATTTACTAAGAAGAATTGAGTACTGTTGTAAGGTTTTATTCTTTTATTAAAATTGGAGTCAGAAAACCTTTACAGTCTGTAGAGGACACCAAAATTAATGCCTTTTCAGTCTCAGTAACTTAAATATTGAATATATAAATTTCTCTGATTTTTTATGTGCCTCTTCCTGAATGAATGTAATGTGGCCTAGTACTCACACTTTTAAATTCTTTATTGAAAATATAAATGCATCTTCTTATTTATGCTCAGTAAAGGAAATTTTGGTAGAGGCAAGTTAAAAAGGCATCTATTGCCAAGGGTGAAAACATTAGGGAAGGAGCAGTATGATACATTACTCACCATTAAAATATTTCCATTATATTCAACCTCATGTTAATGACATTATAAGATTACACTTTTTTAGGGCATCTTAATATTAATTCACATTGTGAAACTCTTAATTTAGCATATTTTCCTTCCCATGGAGTATCATGGAAAACCTACAAAGCAATTGGAAGTGATCTGCAGCTGAGATTATTAAAAACTCTGAGCAAACACTAGCCTGATTATATATTCCATCATGATTAACACCATGAAACCACATATTCCAATGTAGGGAAATAAACCATGCAAAGTGCAAAGATATAAAATTAATTTTAAAGTTGAAAGGGATTCTATTAATTATATGGCCTTATACTTGAAAGCCTGGCTTGGGCATCAATTATATGTGATCTTTTTGAATCCCAAGCCCAAAACACCCTCACTGTATAATGATGGACAAGTAATGTAGCCTCTTGAAATGTCATCATCTCCATGTCTAAAATGGGAATAATAATAGAACCTAACTCATGATGAAGATAGCGCTTAAACACAATACCTAACTTTTGGAAAGGATTCGAACAATATGGCAGAATGAGTGATGTGAGTGGACCCCAGCCCTGATAAAAACTCATAGAAATGCTGGATAAAATGTTAGGACAACAAAAGTGAGCCACACTGAAAATAAAAGGAGATTTATAGGTGTCCATAAAATACAACAGCAACATAAAAAGACAAAAGACAAAGTATTAGTTGTAAGCTGGGGGCTTTTAAATGTTTTGGATAGTTATAAGCTCTAAATGGTTAAAAATTAGGATTTCATTGTTGCTATGTGGAGAGAAGAATGTCCTCAACCTGTGTAGGTTTGGAGAACTAAAATCAATTCAACTACCTAAAGCCTGGGGCCTCACAGAATTACCCTTTCTGTCAAAGGAAGTTTAGAGAAATTTTATTTGTTGGCCCCAGGAAACAGTGAGAAAGAAGCTCACCTTCTTTCAAGAGCCTTGGTGGGGAGAAAAAAGGCACCCCCCCCCAACAAAGGAAACAAGTAGTAGCACATGCCATGCAGGTATATGATAGAAATTGATGCTTTTGTGATATAGCAACCTAGAGCCAAGAAATTTACTGCTGTGAAAGGATGTTTTTACAGTGAGGATTATAGGAGTTTCATAGGGGAGAAAATGCTGTGCAAGATGAACACTCAATAAAATAATACAAAATAAAACAAAATAAAATAAAATATAGGAGAAAACAAAAGCCATGCAGGGGAATCAACAGATGTAATGCAAGGAGCACACTCTGAAATAGAAAACAAACAAGCAAAATCCTTAAATAAACCATAAAAGAGGTATGTTTAAAGTGATTTTTAAAAAAGAATAGAAATAATAAAGAAATAATAAATACAGAACAACATAACAGAAAATAGATTTGGAAAAAATAGAACTACCAAAAATAAAACATATAGTCACTGAAGTTAAAAATTCAGTAGATGGGTTACATACTAATTTGACACTGTCAAGGGGAATGTTTGTGAATTGGAAGGTAGATCTGAGGAAGTCACCCAGAGTGCAGTGAGTAAGATTAAGATCATGATATTATTCAATAATAATAAAGTTCTTCCCCTTTTTTTCCTCTGTTTTTCCTCTCTCTCTCCATTCCAAAGTACTTTTCAGTCACTTACAAGGCACAAGATATGGTGATGGACAAGATAGACAAGACTCCTAGTCTTATGAAGCTCATATTTTAGTGTGTTGATGGATACAGTTATTAAACAAATACATAAAAACAAACACAACACAGATATTGATAAGTTCTGTAGAGAATTAAATTCAGGTCTTAGAGAATGACTGTATTTGTATTTGGTGGTCAGGGACCACCTCTGGAAGGAGGTGAGATTTTAGCTTTGATAAGAATGACAAGAATGAATCAACCATGCAAAGACCAGAAGAGCTTTCCAGTGAAAGAAATCAATGTATGTTTAAGGAGCTAAAAGAAGGCCAGTGTGGCTGGAACACAGTTAGTCATGGCGAGAAGGATGTGAAATGGTTTTTGAAATGTAGGTTGGGCAGATTGCACAGGGCTCTTAATAAGACCCAGAGTAAGGAGTTTAGATTTTATTCTAAGAGTTGGGAAGACATGAAAGGAATTTAAGAAGAGGATTTACAGTATCTGTTTTATCTTTCAAAAGGTCTACCTTTCTGCTATGTGGAGACTGGATTGTAAGCAGAAGTGGTGGCAGGGGTGGGGGGCAGTTAGGAGGTCATTGCAATATCCCAGTGCTGGAGGCTAGTGGGGTGTGGACCTGAGTGGTGGTGGTGGAGCTGAAGAGACCTTGACAGATTTGGAACATGCTTTGGATGGAGACATGACAGTGGAAAATTGATAGACTATGGGGTTGGGGGAATAGGAAGAATCACAGATTCTAGGAATCAGAGATACATACATGTAGGAATTATTGCTACAATACTCATTAGGCGCACAGCCACTGCTTAAGTACTTCCACTGATTAACAGCTTGGTATTTCATATGGCCACCCACTCTGTTTTATGGACCCCAAATTGTTAGAAATTTCTTCCTATGGATTTGACCCTTCCCCTTAATTCTTTCTTAATAAACAACATAATTAATTTATTTGTAATCCTTCTGCTACTTGAGGTTTCCAGATATCCAAAGAAAATTATCATTTCTTCCTGAGTTTTTTTCCAAGCTAAACATACCCAGTGTTTGATTCTAATAAGAATCTATTTTTCTTATAGAGCTTATAATTCTAAATTGAGGTTTGATTCTTTAAGTTTTCCCTAGCTTTTCTACTAGATTCTTTTCCCTGAAGCGCTTATCCATTGGGCACTCAAAATTTACTTCCAAATAAGCCTGACACTAAACTATAATTTTTGAGACAGTCCTCACTCCATTTCTCACTCTTTTACCATTCTGAGCACTATTCTTTCCACATATTTATCAATATTCCTCTGTAAAATACTAATGACCACAACTAAATGCTAAGTAGACCAAAAGTCCTGAATTCCACACTTTAAAAAATGCAACCAAAGTTTTTCTTAATCATCTTTTTAAAAAATTTTTATTTTATATTGGAGTAGGGTTGATTAACAATGTTGTGTTATTTTCAGCAAAGTGATTCAGTTTTACAAACACATGTACCTATTCTTTTTCAAATTATTTTCCCATTTACGTTGTTACATAATATTGAACAGAGTTCCCTGTGCTATACAGTAGGTCCTTGTTGGTTATCTGTTTTAAATATAGCAGTGCGTACATGTCAATCCCAAACTCAAAAGTTTCTATTGAGTTTTGGTACAGCTCTTTTACAGTGTTGACTCATCAAACTTTAGTCATCAAAAACCCAATATATTCACTTTAAGATAACTTGTTATGCCAGGTATATCCCAGCCTAGAAGACATACCCTGACATATACTCTGGCAAAGGAGTAATAATATACAGAATACATAGATTTGAAGAGATATTATAATTAAGGAAAAGATTAAAAAATTAAAACTACAACACAAAGAAGACATTGTTTTTCCTTGAGAAAAGCAAAACTTTAATTATGTCTACCACTTAAGTCTTGGTGAAACAGTTCATAATAGTTGGTTAATCAAAGCTAGTGTCTCCTGTGAAGGTTGGGGTGAGGGAAGAAGAAGCCCTAAACCGAAATAAGGAAGGATTTAGCATATAAGAGATGCCATCTTTAACCCCCTCTGCCAATCCTTAGCCACTTGGTCACCAATCCTGTAGAACCCAGTTAGGTGATGACTAGTAAACAACTTAGGACTCCTTGGTAGATTAGGTTAGAGTTTGCATATGGTTCAGAAAGTACAAAATCAGCTGAGGGACCATGTTTAATATATATTACAGTATGAGCTACCCAGAGCCCAGTATAAGAATGTCAAGTTGTAACCCTACAGTTATCATTGATGTGCTCCCAAATTCTCCAGCCTTTGGAAAACTATCTTTACCTTAGTATAATTTTTAAACAAACACTTGACTTGATCTGCCACATAATTTAGAACTATAAATTCAATATACTCCCAATGTCTCTAAGGATTTTTTGAGGGAGGAATTATGTGTTCCTGCCCATCCACTCTTACATGTATTTTAGCTATATCATCAATCGTTGCTTTGTATTTTGTGTCTGGGGCTATTCTCTTTATTCTGTCCCTTGCCAACCTCAATGTGAAATCAATCTTTCTTTTCTTTAATCACCTTTTTGTAAATATTTCTAATACAGGATATAGGCTTTTAATAAAAGTTGGTTGTAGTGTAGAGGGATTTTATTTCACCCCAGCACAGTATATACATTTATACTTAAGTACCAGTGTTCTTAACATTGCTCCTGATGTTCCTTCCACATGGAATCTCACAGTGTTCTCTTCTGGTCTCAACTTTCCACCATTTTTCTGGACGGTTCTCTCCTTACTCCTTAAGCCTCTCCTTTTAACCTCACCTCCTTCCTCTATTTTCCCCAGGAAGCCTCACCTTGTCTCCCTGGCAGCCTCAGTAAATTTCAAATTACTACTCCATTATCATGCAAAATAATATCTCTCTATCACCTTCAGTTTTCCAGATTTAGTGCCACGGCCCATCTTTACATAACCAAACTGGTCCATCAGGATATTTTTGATAAATCTAAGAAAATTTTCTGCATTATTTCTGGTCAACTTTTATTTTGCTTTTTATTCACAAACGATTTATCTTGAGCACCGTATGTTTATTAAAACTAAATTTGAAATGCACATCTGGGACCGTCTCTCATAAAGGCAGGGATTAGCTTGTTTTCATAGATACTAAGTTTGTGTCACAGTATCGAGGGGGCACTGTAGTGTAGGTGGTCTGGACATAGTTCAGCCTAAAGGAGTGGGAGACTGATGGTTGCGTGCCCAAGAGCAGTACCTGAGTCTGTAGGAATGGGTGGAATTTCTCAGGGAGAGAGTATTGAGATGAATCCCGAGGGGAAAACTTAGCTTTTAGAGGATGAAGAGCCACTAAAGCAATGGAAGAGACGGAAGGCAGTCAGGAAGAGGAAGAAAATCAAATCGTCAGCTTTGAAAACCAAGGGAGGTGAACGTTTTAGGAAAAGTTGTGGGATGGGGGAGCGTGGGAGGGTGTCAAATGCTGAAGGAATCAGGATGAATGTGACAGTTTCTAAGAGGCAACTGACTTCCCAGAGAGCAGTTTCATTCTGGGAAGGAGGCTTGAAGTCAGATAGCCTGACATTATTGGGCGAGGGAAAGTGAGCAATTAGAGGATATGCTTTTGAAAGGCTTATGTAAGTAGGAAAGAGAACTGTTCAGAGAACGATATGGAAAGTCATATGGTTTGCACTTACCCTTTAATAGTCAGAAATCAGGGGTTGACTTTTCTCAGAGGAAGTTCTTAGTGGATGCAGAGGGGCTGGGATGGAAGCAGAGGGCAGCTTGCAGTAACTCTGAACCTCCACACCCCGATATGGAAGGAAACCAACAAAAGGAAGTTGGAGAAGAGCCCTCAGTGTGCTCAGCTAAAGGGTTGGTCCTTGTATGGAAAGGGAACAGAGTAGCAAGTAAGCTGAGTGAGAAAGACTGATGTCTAGACATCCATTGGTAAAATTTCCAAGGATGAAAGGAAAAATCCCAAAAAAGCCTTCCAGAAAGAAAAGCAGATTCTCTTACCAGAAGACATCTCACAGGCAACACTGGATACCAGAATTCAGGGTCCAAGTTATCATCAAAGTTCAGTATGAAAAACAAACTTCTCGACCTTGGGAATTCCCTGGCAGTCCAGCGGTTAGGACTTGGTGCTTTCACTGCTGGGGACCCAGGTTCAATCCCTGGTCAGGGAACTAAGATAAAACTTCTTGACCTTAAATTTCTAGGTCTAGCCAAACTAGCATTCAAGTGTGAAGGCAAGATGAGTCAATTTTAGACCCTTCTCTGTTAAAGGATGTACTTGAGCAAAATTAAACAAATCTAAGAAAGATCAACAGAGAAATTAATACTGATAGTTAGACTAATAGCTGAGACTAATAGTTAAGTCTAATTATTGCAGCACAATATACAATCATTTGGAAATGAATGATATGTGAGTATCAAGACAGTGAGACGTGGATAGCACACTCAAATTCTTGTCTTGGTTTGGGAAAGAGTACGGATACTGATTCACTATAGATATTGATAGATTTTAAAATTTACTTAAGTACATGTGATAAAATTAGTGTACAGCACTTGGAATAATTGAAGAAGGATAACTGGAGAAAAAAATGTAACCGAAAATTCCTATTGATCCAAAACAATTGAAATAGGGGAAAAATGAAGAAACAGCAAGAAAATATGCTAAAGAGAAATCCTAATATAAGATAGAAGAAATAAGTCCAACCTTATAATAAATATAATGAATGTCAATGGATTTAATTTCCTACTAAAAGGAAGAGGATCAGATGGGATTTTAAAAATAAAACTATACATGTTTTATGTAAGATATATGCTTAAAGCAAAATGACACTGAAGAGTAGAAGGCATATGGAAAAAAATGTAGCAAAGGCGTTAACAAAGCAGCAATAACAGTATTAATATCAAGCAAAATTGGACAAGAAAAAGCACTAATTAGGATGAAGAGGGGTGTTGTACGTTGACAGAAAATAGACCAAAAAATCTAACATTTTCCCTCCCTTCACTATTTGTTGTGAAGTATATTTGGGATGGGAGATGACATCACACTGCAAAACCACTTCTAGGAATCTTTCCTCTGGAGGCAAACCTCTGAAGGCAACATAGATGTAAATATCTGGCCCCAGGAAAATAGAGAGGCATGGTATAATGAAAGCATATTTATGTCTTCTTGGGTAGTTTACAAAAATAAAAAGATATAAAAGATATAATATGACAATAGTGAATGGAATGAGAAAGAACAAACATTTTCTTATGGGGTATAAAGAGATTAGATCAGTGTATAACAAAATCAATTAAAATTGAAAGGAAAGAAAACCCTGAAGATAATAGAAGAGAAACCAATGAGACCACAGCATTGTTTTGGATATGGTGACCTGGCTTTTGAGTCAACCGTTTTCATCTAAGTGGTCCTCTTAACCGATTTCTGTTGAATGATATGGATGAGACATGCAGTTAAATCAGTTTTATCTGAAGCAGTTTGTGAATGAATGAATGAAATTAAAAGTTATTAATCTGACAAATATATATTTGACTGCTTATAATGAAACTTTCCAAGGGCTGGCTAGTAAATTTAATATTTGTGAAAGATTTTATAAGCCTTGCCTATCAGACTAGGAATAACTATAAAATTTTCTCTTACAAAAACAAATTTTTGGGGCTTCCCTGGTGGCGCAGTGGTTGAGAATCTGCCTGCCAATGCAGGGGACACGGGTTCGAGCCCTAGACTGGGAAGATCCCACATGCCGCGGAGCAACTGGGCCCGTGAGCCACAGTTAGTGAGCCTGCGCGTCTGGAGCCTGTGCTCCGCAACAAGAGAGGCCACGATAGTGAGAGGTCCGCGCACCACGATGAAGAGTGGCCCCTGCTTGCCGCAACTGGAGAAAGCCCTCGTACAGAAACGAAGACCCAACACAGCCATAAATAAATTAAATAAATAAATAAATAAATAAATAAATAAATAAAAATTAAAAAAAAAAAAGAGAAAAAAAAGAACAAAAAAACCCACAAATTTTTGTCTACTCTGTTCACGGCTATATCGCCAGTGCCTAGAATCCTGTCTGGAATATAGTAATTGCTCATTTAATGTTTGTTGAATGAATGAACTCTATTCATGCTCAATGCCTTTGAAAGCATATTGTCTTCTAAAAAAATCCCTCTCCATCATGGATGCTGGCTAAGGTGTTTTAATAAGTACTGTGCAATCTTGAGACCTCCCATGCAAAGTAAACCTTGCTTTGGTGCTTAGACATGCATCCAGGGAACTGTTCCACACTGAGTGACTTAAGAAAAGGTTTAGAAGCAACTACAACTCTGTGTTTTACTTAGACTCGGGTGCCTCTGTGTCTCTGCACGCCCCAGTCAACCTTGGTCAGAGCCTCTAGGCCTCCAGGTCTGCTGAGAGACGGCCTGTATGTTATGTTCACGTGCCAACTTCTGACCTGAGAAAATAATGCAATTTTAGAGCTTCAGAAGACCTCAGAGACCCTGTTCCCAGAATCCCCTTTTGCAACAGGAGGAAACAGGTTCAGAGAACTTCAGGTGTGATGCTCAAAACAGGAGCTGCATCTGCTGGTCTTCACTTTATTTGTCCACCCTGACAATTCAGCTGTAGCTCACATCTTAGTTTAATGGTCTTCCTTGTCTCTAGGTATTTGAAACACTGCTTTGAAACGGCTAATCATTTTTAGTTCTTTCTACAGAATGCCCCTTGGGCTTCAATACTGATAATGATAAATGATGGAAACAAGTTTGAATATATGTTAATTGATTATAAGGATAATTTATATACTAGAAAAATACTGAAACTATTATCCACATGTATTCATGTGTCTCTGAAAAATAAGCTACAGTATTGAGAGGATAGTTAAGATGGTATTATAGTTATTTTTAGAAATTGCTGTAAACACTATATGTATGTCTTAGTGGAATCATTTTCATTAAAAACTCAGTTTTGATATTTCTTTCAGTAAACATGTATACAATGATACTGCTGTAAACTAAAACATTATGTGATAAGACACAAAAATATAGCAATAAATGGTAAAACATGAGTAGAACTATTTATTTTGATATTTATAGATTCTCTAAAAAAGAAATTCTGTGGGAACAAAATGGATGAGTTAAAAAGCGTAAATGACAGAGGAACTTCTCCTTTCTTACCTCCAGGTACAACCTTGAGATCATGTGAGTCACGTGAAGGTGGTTTAAGTGCAGTAAATATGTTTCAGAACTATCCAGATACCAGTGCCTTATGAAAAAGCATGAAAAATCCATTTCGTGGCTTACCCACTGTGTATATATGTTGATATGTTTGGGTCAAGCAACCATTTATCTAATCTTTTAACTTTCAGTTGGAGTGTAGAATGTACTAATTATTCTCACGGGGTATCTTGTTAAATTACGTCTTTCAGTAAATATGCGTTCAGTGATATTGCTTTAAGTTAAATTATTCTGTGCTATACTGTTACAGGAAATGAGATTCAACTTCAGCAAGTGGAAAAGTCCCATATGGATATGAGCCTTAATTAAAAAATCATAGAGGAATCATTTTTCTTAAACATTCTAAATGAATGTATAATAGAATGCATATAATACAATATGCATAATGTAATATATATACAAAGGTAACATCTCTCAAAAATACCATACTAAAAGTGTCACTTTTTTCAAGTATAAACTTTCTTATAAAACACTTCCCTGTAAACTTTTGGGGCACTGACAATTGCTCTAGTTGTCAACAATTTGGACCCAATGGTCCAAAGATGTACTCAACCTGCAGTAAGCTGGGACTTCTGATTCTTATCTAATGGGGGTACCCCATCCATTTGCTCCCCCAGGCTTAGGAGCTGCTGGTGACCCATCCATCAAACCCGACCCCCTACCCAATCACAAATAGTTGTATATGGACAATTGCAGTAGCTCTTCATAGTTTATGTTGCCTCTAATTTTGTTCCCCTAGACTCTGCTCTCCATTCTTCAATTACAGTAATCTATCTACAATTCAAATCAAACCATGATTTCTCACTCATTGCCTCTTAAACCCCTACAAAAGTTTCACATTTAATCGGACAGAGATACTTTCCAGGGTCCTTAATAAGGCCTAAAAGAAGCTTTCTGTGGGCCTGATTCCCTCTGCATGTCAGAGAGCTTGGCAGGAAAGCAAGCCAGCCCTGTTCTTGTTAGGAAAATATAGAAATGCTTCATCCAGGGACAACCCAGTTTACTTTCTTGTAATTCACATTCCCTAAGATCTTATTCGGCCACTTTAGCAATAAGATTATTCACATCTTATAGTGTGAGGGTTTTAGTTCCCTACAAAAGGTGCTGGAACTCACAGCATAGCATCTTATTTTGCCACTGATGTACTAAAATGCTAAATTAAATTCTGATACAGGTCAACAAGAAATGATGAATCCTACTAGTTTACTATTGGAAGTAGAATTACTTTTATTATTTATGTGCTTCTACATTTATTTTACTTATCACCAACAGATAAAGTATCTTTCAAGCAAACCATTACTGATAGTTTATAAAAATCCAAAAGTTATCTCAAAAAGAGGTGAGATCATAAAATGCAATTGGATAATATATAAGAAATATTAACAAATAATTCCTACATGATTTCACACATTGATGATTTCTTACATGGAATGGTGCATCCAGTTTACTAACATTTCCCAGAAGATAAACAGAGTAAGTGTAAAAATGATGATTTAAGGGTTTACACCCCAAATGTCCTGGAATCATTCTACATAAGATGTTTTATAATATAATTTTTGAATACATGTTTGAAAAGATCTAAAAGAAATCTATCATTATATGTAATTATTTCAAAGCTTCTATTTGGAAATAAAATGAATTAGAATATATCATCATTGACTAAGAGTATAGACACTAAATATATTTGACAATTGCTTCTATAAAATATTTTGGGTTTCATAATTTAACAACTTAATTGAAAACATCTGATCATTTAAAATTTTTCTATAAACATACTAGCAGTATATTGTTTCATTATACTATGTTTTGTCCATTTTAGAAGTGCCATAAAGTCACCCATTTACTTAACAGAGTCATGGCCAACTATCTAATAAAATCATTTCTGTGGGAGTATTTTGAAAAGCAAGATTCTGTTTTATTATTGTAATAAATAGCATCTTCATGCCTATAACCAGGTATCTAATTATGGCAATGGAACCAAGAAATAATTTGAAGGAAAGAATATCAATTAACCTTTCAAATTTTAATGATGGATTTCTCAAATTTCTAATATTTCTTAACATGTATTAATTTATTTTAAATATTTCTTAATATTAATTTTTGATTTTCTCAAAATTTATTTAAGTATTTCCTGATATTTATTATATAATTTTCATTAATTTGAATTAATTCTTTGGAAATTGTCTTTCATCCACTTATTCTATTCCTGTTTGGTTCTTTGGGAAAATGAAATTAGTGTATGTATAATTAACAGTAAAAAGTATTTCTTAAACAGCGTTCTTCAGAATTTTAGCTAATGATGCCTAATTTTAAAATTCCTTGTTTCCAATAGTTCATGCCAGTTCTAGAAATATCTTTGATGATGTAGACTCCAAAAGATAATAGTCTTTTTCCCAATCAGCTCTATGTTTTCATAAAGCACCTGACTATATAGGCACTCAACAAAGAGTTGTTGAGGGAGAGAAAACAATTTTTACGTCTAATCATATTGCAAAAAATTTTTTTAAATAATCTCAGAAAACAGAATAATATCATAATAACTGATGATCTGGTCTCCTCTTCACTACCTAAATATCTTCAGGCCATCTTATGCACACAAAAAATCTGCATGCAAAATAATTGTGCCAACTCTGTTTCCAATAAGTGTAAAAATAAATGAACAAATTTAGTAACATACAAGTGCAGCTTAATGTTTTGATTAAGGTAAATAATTTTATGTATTTGAAAGGATCAGGCCATGTTTAGTGGGTTTTCTTGGGTGTGAGAATATCAGAGACTATTTTTTACTTATGTTTGTAATTTTAATACCTAAAACAGTAAGTAATTGATAAATGTTTATTGACAAAAATTAAGCATTGTTTTAGGGCATTAAGCTTTGTTTTGGGACAGTGAGATTTAAGTTCTAAATAAAGTAATATTTCAATTATTTAAATAATAATCTGAATATATTTATCGACACAATAGCAACAATAGTTAACTCTGTTGACAAAAGAAATGTTGACCATCATAATCATACATAATTAACATTTAAGTACTTCACTAAGAATTTTATTTTTTCCCCATTGAACTGTTCACCAAACAAGTTAAAGAAATGGTTCTAGGCATCTAGAAATTTGCCTTTTGGAGAAGCAATTCTTAGCGTGAAATTTATTTATAGAATAAATATTGAATACCAGTTATATGCAAAGCAGGAGGTACTTTTAAAACTCGTAAGACATACTTCCTTCCCATATAAGTTTATAATCCAGTTCGGGGAATAAGGCACAATCTAATAAGTAAAAGTCCATTATTGATACAAAGCAGAACAGAAGTTAGGGCAGACAGGCTGATTCTGATTGGTTGGTTAGTTCATGGAGGTGGTGCCATTGGAGGTGGACTTGGAGAGGGCTTTATTGCAGGCATGGCTGGAGGAGCAGGTGTTTCAGGTGGAGGAAAATAAGAGAAAGGCTGCGTTGGATTGACCATTTCCATGACAAAAAGTAGTGCAAGTTGGCTGTAGATTAAAAGTAGGGCATATCTCTGAGAGTTTCTTGATAAGCAGCAGTGGGCTAGAATAGTTTCTGTAGAAATGCAAAGGAAAGCTAGCTAACAATGTGAAGTTAATATTTATATTGCAAGATAGTTTGCAGTAATAACTGTTATCGACTAATTTGCTATTCTACTTGTCCATACATCGAAAAATAAACACATGGTAAAATAACAAATGGATATGTGTGTGTTTTAGCTTTTTGATGACTTCACATTATTATAACCCTTGATTTCCAGACAAAAACTTCATGACTGACAATTGACTACCAAGAGTCAGTTTTCAAGTGTATTTGTTTCTTAACGATCTACTTATAATATTTCTGGATGGGGGAAGAAAAGACATAAAACTATACCCAAAGCAACAGATTTTCAAAACCTTTTTTTCATGTGACCTTGATTGTATCGTACGTCCAGAGACTACTGTTTTTTATCGAGAAGCACAGTGAAAGAGTGTATATGAGAAAATGTGCCTAAACATGGAAAGCCATATGAGTTTTATATATGAATGCAGTTATTTATCCACCACTTCATCGATACCATCAGCATAAAGATATAGGAAATAACCCTGTATTTTCATAAGTCATGTACCATATGTACATATACAATATTATGCTGTACATGACTTCATTTGATTTCATAACTTGCTTTTCATTGCTTTCACCAAAGCAGATCATCTTTTTATTTGGCTATGCTGTTTTTCTCGTGTAACTAATGTAGTATATGATCTTTGCCACCTCAGAATCATTTGAATATAAATCAACAACCATGAAGAACTTATATTATTCAGAAAGCATAACACACTAAAGGTTTACCTCAACCCATATTCACTAAATAAGAGAATAATAGCAAAAATAATCGCTTTTTCTCCCTAAGTTTAGATGATCCAATTGGCCTTTATATTCATGAGAAATCAAGAAGATGATATCATCTTGAAAGAGAGCACAAATATTTTGAAAGTATTCCCTTGTGAGAAATGGATGGAGCCATAACATTTGTTGTTAAATTTTACCATTGATAACAACCCTTAAACAAAGAAGTTTCTTTTCAAACACTTGGCACATAAACATTGGCAAGAGAAACTCACTTAATTAGATAAGAGTTTACGTGTTTCACTTACAAATTAGGATTGTTTTAGGTCTGAAACAATCCGTCTAGCACATTAAAAAAATACCACCATAGTGTTGCTTTTCCATCTGAGAAAAAGAAGTAAATTGTTAGCATGTCTTCTATCTTATAGGGAATTTAGTTATATCAAGATCTCATATTATTGAATAGTTTTAATTTTTAAAGTAATTTTTAATATAAATTATATTGATAGCAATAATCAGAAAATTTATTTTAAACTTTCGATTATGTAAAACTAATGTAATCAAGTCCACAGATGATTGAAGAATTTCTTAAATGCTGTGACCC
Source organism: Eubalaena glacialis (assembly GCF_028564815.1). NCBI lineage: Eukaryota > Metazoa > Chordata > Mammalia > Artiodactyla > Balaenidae > Eubalaena > Eubalaena glacialis. The sequence continues at coordinate 92,658,930 of NC_083727.1, forward strand.
ATGATAAGGCATTAGCACTAATGCTAATATAACATTGATTATTAGTAAGTAGAAGGGACTAGAGTGAAGAGTATAGAAATTTAATTTGTAACATAAAATTTGTAATTTGTATTTGAGAAGCTTCAATTTCATTCCAGCTAATAATGTGAAATAGTTCACTGAAATACTAATGCCTATATAAAAAAAAATAGTACTTTACTAGTGTTTAAATTTCAGAAATCATTAAAAATTGAATATGACACTTTTAAAATGATCTCAGAGCCAACCTATATCCTTAGACCCCTAGATTTCAAGATCATAGTTCCTGTAAACTATTTTTCCTTAGAAAACAAATTGCAGGCTATTATCATGCTGCCACCGAGTTGAAGAATTGCCTTCTACTAGAACAGGTAATAAAGTTACCTTGTAGTTAGGAAGTTGTAGGCATGGGATACTTTCTTTGGTGTCCTTTGCTCTCCGGGTGCCAAAACTACCTTAGTGTAAGCATCAGAGCCCCCAGATTACTTATGTGAACATGTGCTCTGACTCAGATGCCCTAAATGATAGACACACACGTACACAATTTAAATGATAAATTCAAGAGGACAGAAGGTAAAGCATACTGTTAATAAAAATTACTATTAAATTTCTTTTGCTATTTTCAGATCCAGAGAAATTTCATTTATATATAATATTTCAAAATATTGGATAGTGCAGGAGTCTAGATATAAATTTTCTACGTGGTCACTTTCCAAAATCATTAAATGATAGGTGATTAGATACTTCTCAGTAGCAGAATGAAGCATGGTTGAGGCAGCACATAACGTACACATAAATGAATGGAATGAAAGGATGTTGGCAGTAATGGAAAACAGTGATGGATTTTACAAGATTAAACCAACTGACATTTTATGAAAACTTCCATTTCCTGCCTTGGATTTTATCTAAACTGACAAAAACAAGCACACATTTAGATTTCTCAGATTTCTCATGGGATGTTCTCTTGGGTAGAATATCTGGAAAGAATTTCTGACAAATCAATCTGTCAGGAGCCATACTTTAATATTTATGAGGAAATCTGCCAGGCTGGACAAAAACACGTGCTAGTCTTTTCTCCTTGCATAAAAGATCAGAATTGTGCATAAAAAATACACTGCTTAATCGTACAAGGTACATTGTAATATTTTAGCAGAAGATGATTTAAAGATGGATGGGAAAAGCCAAAACAATAAGCTGGTGAAATTATCCATTCCCAAATGTTGACATTATTAGGTCTAGCAATCTATTTGCACTGTCATTAGAACATATTTTACCCAGTCATGTGTGTCATGTATGAAAGACCTGGTCTTAAAGGCCCAACACTTTTCTTGGAACATTGAGCACCACTGACCCCTGCCCCTCAGCAATGCTCTTCCCCCACCTACAGTCCTGTGAGCCAGAACTAACCACTCCATTCATCAGGCTTTGGTTTTATTCAAATTATTTTACAGTAACAGTGAAATAAGCATGGAATGCTTACAGAGTTCTAAGCATACAGATTAAAAAATATATGCTACGTGGAATCTATTTTTTTGTTCAGCTTATTTTTTCTCTCCCCCATCTGTCTCTGAGTTAGGCCCAGATTATTTTCCTTTCCTAGGAGGTATATGTTGAAAGGATTGAATAACAGAAACCTGGACTCATTCTCTCTCTTACACATAACTTTTAAAAGAGAAAACACTCTCTTCCAAGTGGTTAGAAAAGGGATGAAGAATTATGTGGGCACAAGGCAGGAGAGAATGAGAGTTATCTAAGCCACCATTTTCTATAAGCTTTGGAGGACACTAAGGGCAGCCTTGTCTTTGCGAAAATAGTCCATCAAGTGAATGTTTGCTTTAGGTAAGCTAGGTTACAGGATTACTCACTCCTTAAGGAAATGCTGAAAAAACTTGTCGGGGTGATGATTCTTCAGCAAAGCAGCAGCTGGTTTGCATCAGGATTCTATCTCTGAAAAACAACAGTTAGCCCCGTGGTTGTATTTTTTCTCATGTATTGCTTCAAGACACGATCAGAAAAGAGTACACTATTTCTGTTACTTCAGCTGACTTAAAACCTGATGTGTCATTTCACTGACTGTTATCATTGTTTCTTGAAACCTTGTTCTTGTTTATAGATTGTTTTGGACTTGAGTTTAGAAATGTTCCAAGCAGATCAGCCTAAAAAATTTAGAATCGTGGATTTAATCAGTAACTTCTAGGTCTGTGTAGGAACATATTGCATGAGACAGTGATGTAATTTGTGAGAAATGTCTACACACAAGCTTTCATATACCTTTATTCTGTCTTTAGAATTTGGAATGATGGGAGATCATACAATTAAAAGTCAGCGACCTCGATCTGTTCACGAAAAAAGGGTCCCTCAGGAACAAGCTGATGCTGCTAAATTTATGGCACAAACTGGTAATACGTTAGTTACATTTTTCTATTTATTGTTGTTAATTTAATGAAACCACTGCATGTTTTCATAATCTTTTGCTGCACATTTGTCAGTTTTTGGAGCTGATATTTTTTTGAGCCATTTTTTTTTTTGTCACCAGTTAAAGTCCATAAATGAAGTAGCTGTGAACTGAAAAGTGCACAAAAAAATGTGTAAGATTTATTTTGCTTTCATTGTGGGACATTTAGGATTTACATATTATTATTTACTTACATTAATTAACTACTTAAAATGTATCATTAAACTTATAAAGAAACTCAGCAAAGTTATTTCATCAATAATGGATTATTTTAGGACTTTTCAGAATTAATATTTTAAGCAGGACTTTAGATGGTGGAACTTAATATTTAATATGTTGAATATTTTTTCAGTTGTCATGTATCATATAAATATTATTTGATTGTTTAAGTGTATAGCAATTAGTTAGAAACTTTTTTTAGAATTTAATATCTTTAATTTGAAAAGAGTTTTGTTATATAAGCTAAATAATAAAAAGTTGACAGTCTTTATTAATAAGGTATAATACACTCCAAATAATTAACTATCAACAAAAATGATTTTTTGGTTTATAACATTTTTAATCCTAAATAAATTAGATTACTTTAAAATACATCCCTCCAAATATATATATATAAACAAATAGATGCATTCCTCTTTGGGCTCATCATAATAAATGGGCTATAATTCCCCCTCTTTACTTTGAATGTAGAACGTTCTTAGATGAAAACATGATTAATCTGTGTTATAAACATTTTCATCTGTCAGTTTTATTGCAGGAAATTGCAAACTAAGAGTTTTATCTATGTCTTCATAAAGTCTTATACATTCCAATCTAGATCATGTGTTTTACTATTAATACAGAAGTTTCAAGTACATGACCAGCTTTTTGACATGACATTCAGACTGATTTTGATGAAATTCCCTTGAAGAATGAATATTTCCTTTAGTTCATGTGATCTTAGGATACTACTTATTCAGAACACTAGATTTGAATCTATAACTCAAAAATGCAAATATTCTTAATGAATTGTGCTCTTGGTAATGGGTGAATAGTAGACTTGAATACATTAGTGGCAAGTAGGTCAAAGAACTCTCAGAAAAGGAAGAACATTTAGAATAAATTCTACATTAAGGACATATTTTTAGCTTTTTAAAAATATATGGTGCAGCCAAATCCAGAAATGAAGAAAACTTGCTTATCTGGATTGCTTTTCGTGCACCTTCTTATTTAAGAAAAGGTGATTTATATTTTTACTATTTGATTTAACAAGTCCAAAAGTGCACGACCAGGTTCAGGCAAATTTTTAAATTTCTAAATGTATGTTTCTCCCTTACAAGGATCAAAAAGTCTCAACTACTGACCGGAGATTAGGGGATGATTGACTCTAAGTAAAGACACAGGGTATGGACTGACTACTCAGCCTCCTTTTGGTGCCATTTAATGGGGCATTTCTGTAAGATTAGAGGTGTCCTGACATTTTTCAAAAGAAGTGGCAGACATTGGTTTACTGAAATTCCTTAAAATTGGGGTCACTTATTAATGAAATGGTGAACCATAGTTTAAATTTCCAATAATGTAGCAAAATTAGTTTATGCATAAATATTATGCAATTTGGCCAGGAGTTTTTATATAAATTCAGTTTTTGGATTTGCCTGTGACACATACCAAGAAAATTCAGAGTTTTTAGCCAGAAACCTTTTTGCAAATTCAAATCACAAGGAACATTATATTTTCTTGGTGATGAATTACTAGTTTCCATTTTAATTTACTCACTATTTTCCAGGCATTGTTTTGTATCTAATATATAGGGACACATGATTTGGTAAAATAAATGAAATGCTTATTAAAAAGATCCATGAGGAGCTTTAAAACTATTTCCCCATGTTGTTAACAATAAGTCAGAAAAGTCAATGAACTCCAGAATTAAAGTTCTGAAAATATTGATTGGATGCTTTAACTAATGAATAACATATAGTTATTATTTCATTTTAAACCAAATATAGTATAGGTAAATATAAATACAGGTATAAGACATTTTAAATTTACATTTCTATGATACTGCTTAAAGACTGGAAAACTGCATTATTTAACATAGTTTTTAAAATACATAATTTGACACGAGGCAATTGTAAAGCTAAAAAGAGCAGGTTTTTTGTTTTTTTTTTTTCCCCTTAAATATTTTCTGAGATTGTACTTTCTCCAGATGTTAAGGTAGTCTGAATAAATACAACTCAGTATCACACAATAAAATTCTACAAAAGTTAAGTTTTATTTATACTTTTCTATTTGTCTTTCAAACCAAGAAATTTGTGTTGCATGTAAATAATGATGAGTAATTGCTAGCATTAATTTGAGAACAAAGAATAATGCAATAGGGGTAAAACTGAATAATAAAACACACTATATTTTTATGTTAGTCATGAGGAAAAACAAAGCAAAAGCTATCAGACCGTATAACTTAAGAATTACTTCTCAAAATGAGTAACCTGGCCTCTTCAGTCATTATGATCAGTCAACCCAATATTTAAAAACAAACTTTCTATAAAGTAATAATGTGACTGGCAATGTTTCTAGAAGAGTAATATTTAGTAAAGTCACATTACTTTATCAAAATAACTTGACCATTTTGGTCAGTTTGGTAACTGAGATAGGCTAGTTTGGACATAATTGTACAATGCTCAAATAGTCTACGACACAGCTGTATTTATAGTCGATGGAAGTGAAATGCCATGATAAGATATAGATATTTAATATAGACATCTAAATTAAATACCAACAAGATGGCTTAAGACATCTTAATTACACATACTGATGCTTTTTAACATCATAGTTATCAAATGATCTTATAAACATGTTTAGGAAAGTAGTCTTTTATTCCAGTGGGGAAAATAGTATGTCACATGTTATCTAAAACAGAAAAATAAAATTGTGTGTTTCTAATTTCATGATTTTAACATACTAGCAACATTTTTTATTAGTATTTTGTTTACAGTTTAAAATGCACTCCCATACCTTACCTCATTTAATCCTCACAAATAGGTTTTGAGGTAGATGTATTACTCATTTTATTGAGAGGTTCAGAGAAATAAAGTGACTTTCTTAAGGTCACAGAGCTAATATGCAGTAGCTTTCCATCAACGGCAGATCTTCTGACTTTAATAGCAGTGCTTTTTCAGTTTCCTTTCATGTTTCGTGTCAGAATAAAGAGCCTTAATAGTACCTTAGATACTGAATCCTTCTACATAATGTGTAATATGCCTTAAGTTACAAGTTAAGGAACCAAATTAGTTTGTGCTATCTCCAAAGACATATATATTAAAAATAGTATACTTTGTGTTATTCTTTACTGTCTTAATGTCAGTGAATTTTTTACAGAATATCTTTGCTATAAAGTATTTCTCACAAAGCCCCAATGTGCTTGACTAGGACAGCCTTCTTGCCTTTTGGGATGAGGCTGTGGCAGCATGGAAATCATAACTATTTCATGGAAATGTCACTTGAAATTATAGATTGAGATATAACGGGGTCATTTTGGTAGGTGGGCCAGTATTTCAACGGCAAGATTTGATTCAGAATTTGAAAGCCCATATATATCTTATTCATTTATTTGTTTTGGTTTTGATCAACAAAACGAACCACCGGTTTGAGGGGGAGTGAATAATGCCAATTCTGAGCACTAATTATCAATCCCTCATGACCCAGGCATCATTATCTAGCTTGTTCAACATCATTGTAGCTTCATACATTCAGAAGCAACCCAAAATTTTAAAAATTTTACAGAAATGCACATAAAAATAGTTCTTGATCCTGATTCATTGCTCAGTTTAATTAAACCTTCTTTTGCTGCCATCATAACAATGCAATGCTCTTGTGGAAAAATAGAACTAATTGTATTCATAACCTTTATCATTTTACTTATTATAGAATTCACAATGTTCAAGGTTTTCTGGCTTTTAATTAATCACATTCAACCATAGTATTTCTACTTCGCTTAATCTCATCACAAACACAGGTTGAAATATCACAAGAAAAAAATTTGCATTAGATTTTCCCCAACGTTAAGCTTAAATTTTTTTCACTGCTAAATATATATGTGCACGTATACATATATGGGTAGATATTTTTTAACCATTGTCATATTATAGGGTTTCTAAAATAATTATTTTTAACCTTGATAGAGTATTCTTTCATGTAAAATAACAAACTATGAGGTATAGCTTTAAATATTATTCAAATGGTCATTGAATAACATTTTTAGAGATTAGTTATATATAAATTGGTAAAGGCAAAAATTACTGAAATAATCAAAGGTGACGTATAGAATATGACCAGGACAAACACTGATCACAACACTGAAAAGATGTCCTATTTAATATAATATGTCATCCCAGTTACCACTGTACCCTTGTGATATATATCCAGTTATAAATGCCTTATATTATTTACACCGCTGGGTGCATACTGCAGACCAGTATAAGAGCAAATGCTTCTGAACAGTGCTACTCAAAGTGTGCTTGTCTGTGACCTAGTTGTCATGGGCCCTCGAGGAGGTAAGAAGCTTACACCAGAATGTAACTTGAACTACTTTATCAAACACATGTTTTATTTCATCTGACTCTGTTTTTTGGAAAAAGAACTTCTCAGTGATCAGCAAGTTGAGTTACATTCTGGTCCAAACTTCATCTGTCCTAGAGTCCCAGCCCGTGGACCAGATGCCTTGGGTTGCACTGCAAGTCATTTCTAAGTCATGTATTAACCTTTCCAAAAAAGGTGGAAAATGGATCATCATACTCTATCAGTTGAATTCTCTTCTAAAGGCAAATCAAATTCTAAACAGAATCTGTAAAATATAAATTGCTCCTTGATTTATATAATCAGTGATACAGCGTTTTCAGAAACACTTCACCAAGTGAAGCAAAAGTAGTCTTTTTCAACAAAGTCTAAATTTAATTTAACTAGTTCCTGACAGCAGGTAAATGGCCCAATTTTGTATTTGTAGAAAAGCAACTGCAAGTTTTCAAATTAGTGTTAAAAATCTATCCTGAACACCATTCCAGAATAGAATTAGAAGCCCGTTGAGATGGTCTTAGAAATTCTTGACTTCAAGTCTCCTTGGGACATGACTTTGGATCATAATAGAACTTAGACGTAGTTTCAGGGTGATGCCTACTCCAAGAAAGTTAATGAATTCAGACAGTCAATGACTTTTTAAAGCCCTATTTTTTTAGTAAATTTGAGTTCCAGATTAAATTAATAGAAATCATAGAGGAATTTTCCTTCATTTCAAGTAAAATTTACTTCTCTACTGTAGATCATCATGGGGAAAATTGTGAGTAGAATGTTTTTGAACAAATTATCACAAAATAAATAGCTGTCATAGGATGAAAAAGTAGGAATTGCACAAGGAATAAATTATAAACAAGTGTGAGTGTTCAACACAATAAAAATTAGATATGCCCAAACTCCCAGAGCCCTACCTCATCCAGCATTAGAAAGGAGATTATGGAACAAACGACTGGGGAAGGATACATCAATATATTCCTACTCACCAAAGCCAGAGTAAGTTTAGCAATACGTTTTGTTTCCTCTTCCATCAAAGGACAAAGCTTTAGATTGGCTTGAAGAGAATCGCTCCAACAATCATTCTTGAAAAATGCTGACTTGTCCCTTCATAGCATCCATGGCCCAGTGGATTTGTGAAGTGGGGTCTTGCTAACAAGGTTATAGCTAACTTGGATCTTGCGTCAGTGTAATAGTATCTCTCTTTAAGTTTCTTTTTCTCTGAAATGTTTTTGTGTATCTTTGATGTACTGTCATGTTCTTACATTGAAATTATTCTTGCATGTCATAATGTCAGTTTGGTATAATGCTTACTAGATGAATATTCAATACAGTATTTCATGTTTATTTGTTGTCTTGCACACAGGTGAATCTGGCGTGGAAGAGTGGTCCCAGTGGAGCACATGTTCAGTTACTTGTGGTCAGGGGTCGCAGGTGCGAACCAGAACTTGTGTATCACCTTACGGGACACACTGCAGCGGCCCATTAAGAGAATCAAGGGTTTGCAATAACACTGCCCTCTGTCCAGGTAGTGTTAGCAGCAACTACAACTGTGGATGTTATTGAATTGTGTCATGCTACGCATTTGGAATGATGTGTTATTTTCATACGAACCTGGTATAGGCATTTTAATTAGAGTGGATAAGTGTCATTTGTATTCAACTGTGAAATTTTATTATGTATATGATTCTTTCCGCTTTCAGAGCAGCCAAGAAATTACAAAAGTGACTCCCTACCCACTGCACCTATAAGCTTGAAATTCTGTATCTGCTTCTAATGGTATTTAAGTTTCCAAGTCTTTCCTTATTTTAGATGGTGAAAATGTCCAATTGAATGTTGGAGGAATAGTGAAATTTGCCAGCATCCTGGAAATGTGATCAGTACCCAGTGTTTAAGGCAGTGGTTGATACAACCTTTAAGGCAGTCAGCTATTTTCCTACCACTTATTTGACCCCATCGGGCAGAATAGTGTCCCGGGCCAAAGGACTTTCTGTTAGTTTATTTCATTCAAGTGACTACACTCATCAGAGCCATCCTCTGCTCTGTAAACTTAAAGTCACTAATGGAAAAAAAAAAAAAAAAACTTTCATGTTAAATGGAGCATAACGTAATAGCTTACCCACTTAGGATCAGATTTTCCATGTTACATCAACATTTTTTTGTCCGTCGGTGCATACATGCATATTATAAGCGTTTCTTCTCAGACCACTGACTTTCATGTAAAAATAAGTACTAAAAGGATTCTGGGCTTTCTTTCAAGAAGTCCAAAGCACGTAATCCTGTGAATCTCCAGGTCTGTATTTCTGCTCAGCCATTTGGGGGATGGGTGATGCCAACTCAGACCACTGCAGTTGACAATGGACTTGCATTCACAGCCCTTCCAGAGGCCTCTGGAGTGAGGTGGGCACAAAGAAAGGGCCTGGCACTGCAGCCGCCTTTCATCTGGTGAAGTGTGCTTAAGTCTTCTGGCAAGTTCCATTTGCAGAGAAGCCTAATTCTGCAGTTGCTAAAAGCAAGAGTACAGAGTGGGTGGCATGGGGGAGGGGCAGGGACAATCCCAATTTCCCAGAAGAAGGGGCGAGGACAACTCATTTAAAAACAATTTGGAGGTGGAGCTGTTTAATAGGTACAGAGTTTGGATTTGCAGAATGAAAAATTTCTGGGGACCTGTTTCCCAACACCGTGAATATACTTAACACTGCTGAACTGTACACTTAAAAAGGATTAGATGATAAAAGAAAAGGCAAGCTGGAAAAAATAAAAGGGGAAGGAAGTGGTGGGCAGTCGTGGAGGAGGAACGCTGCAGTGAGATGGGAGATCCCTTTGCTACGGGCTTGGAAGGCACAAAGCAGTAGACAAAGGTAGAATTAAAAGATAAACTGGGCAGAATAAAAAGAAAATATATATACATACATAACTGAATCACTTTGATGTATACCTGAAACACTGTAGGTCAACTATTCTTCAATTAAAAAAAAAAGATAAACAGGGCAGAAAGGTATGAGGGAGGGAAGACAGAATTAGTAGGAAAAGAGCAATGGTTCCACTGAAAATAAGAAAAGTCAGTGAGAATCAGAGGGAATCAGACTAGATGAGAAGGAACATGAAATGAAACATAAAAAGATAACAGAGGGGGGAAAACGCTTAAGGAGATCATGGGTGGGGAAGACAGTGAAAAAAGATGACAATAATAGGGGTCACAGAGCAAACATACTCAAGTACATTAGGCAAGAGAAGGGAAACGAGCAGTAAGGAGATGGGCAATTTAGAAATTGTAATGTGTCTAAATTTTATAGGTAAAAGGACCTCATGAGGAAATGCTAGTGGATTTTCAGGTGGGTGTGGGTTAAGTGCATTGTCTGGACGAGTACTTAAAGCTGGACCCTATTTACAGTATTTATGTTAAGGGTTCCACGATCAAGTGCCCTGTACTTGGCAATGAGAAAAGTGTCAACAGAGAGTTAAGCTGTACTTGACATATACATTTAGGTTGTCAGCATCCTTTTGAAGAGTCAAGATCCTTTCAACATACAGGGATAGACTCTAATGGCAAACAGATCCCCAAATGGAAGTCTGGGTGGGTGCTAAAGTGTTCTCCACAGTTCTCCATTCAGAGCTTACTTTCCAAACACTCGTTATGAACTCTCACCTGGCTGACATATGGAAATCTCCATCCTTCTGCCCGAGGCTGCTGACCCATCCCCTCACTGGGCGTGGAGACCATGTATAGTGGGACCAGTGTGTACTCCCTTTCACTCTGCATCTCATGTCCAGAAAACTGAATAATATTCTATGATTATAAAGCTTTTCCTCAGTTTCTTAAACCTTCTACTATTATGCCTACTGAAGAAGTACATACTAATTACTGGTTTCTCTTCACCTTCGTATACGTATAGGCTTATCTTTTAAATTTGCTTAAATAGTACTGATGATAAGAAATACGTATCTTTTAATCATTGTTATAGTTCAGATGTTGAATTAAAGACAATAAAAAGCATTTTGTTGATTTCTTTTTAATTTTCCAAACATGAAGAATAATTTAGCAATTTTATTATTTTAAAAATGTAGAATAAGTATCCCACTACAGGAAATTGTGATACCTTTCAAATGGTGATTGTGCTTGCTATGAAATACTTTGTGTTCGATATGTTGTTCAGTTATTTGTCATGCTGGTAAATATGTATGTTTTTACACAATATATAATGAAAACTGTGACCAAAAGTGAATTTAAAACCTAACATAGTACGCTGAACAGTGTAAATATCTTTCTGAAATACTTTATTCCCAAGAAGAAAATTATCTCAGAAATAACCTACTGTCACACTGTGAATAAGCAAGGGTATTTGCTATTTAATTAATGAAAATGACACAAGGACAAACTGAATATTAATGTCACTTTTCACAAAATATGTGGGATGATAGAACTAGAGCTTATATTATTTGTACTCTTAAAGGCTAATCAATAGTATTATAAATTAGGAACCTTTCACCCACATTATTCACATTTAAAGAGTTTTTAAATTGCATAATAATGTGTTATTTCTAATATGAATCCTAAGATATCCAGCCTTTTACAAAATTGTTGCTCTAACATCATAGTGTCTTCAGAAACCCTTATTGCTCAGGGCAGAAAATGATCAGGATAAACAGAAAGTAAATTGAGAAAAAGAGAGAGCTACATGAAATTCTGTATTTACTGCCCTGGTTTCTGACTTACAGTTTTATGACCTCTTCCAGGGTTTCTCAACCTTGGTACCACTGACATTTTGATATGGATAAATCTTTGTTGTGGGGCTGGCCTGAGGATTTGGGGATGTCTGGCAGCATCCCTGGCCTCTACTCATTAGATACCAGTAGCCCCCTTTCTTCCCCTGAGCCGTGACAACCAAAAATGTCTCCGATGTTGCCAAATGTCCCCTGGGAGGGAGAGGTCATTATTGCCCCTGGTTGACAACCACTAGTCTACTCTATATTCCAGTCTTTTAGAAAAAAGCTGATTTAGGCTAAGGAATGGTTTTGATTTTTTTTTTTTTTTTAATGTCACAGTTTTCACATCTATTTATTTCCCTAAGAAAAAAAGCTTTCACTTAAAGGAGTTATTTTATACATCCCAATCTGAATCACAAGATACTCTGTATACTTACTTCAGAAACCTGGTAGTAATATAATTTGTGTATTGTGTATTCCTCATTTCATCTCTAGATAAATCGGAGACATGATATTATAGCTAGTGTCTAAAGAAGAAAACAATAAAAATGGATCAACTTGATTTTAGTTTCTAGGTACATTTTTCAAATGGACTAGATCATTTACAGATTTTCATACTTTACTGAAAATAAAGTAGTTTATCCAACGAATTTCCATTAAAATAAAAATGTTTAACCTTTATCATAAATCTTAATGAAAAGAATTCATAAAATTACAAGATTTGTGCTACAATTTCCTACTAATTCAATAGTATCAAGTATCAAAAGTAACAAATTATTAATAATTGTATGTCTTTTTCAAATGAAAAAACATATTTTTGCTTTTTAAAATTGATGTGGAGAAGTCATGAAATTTCACCATGGAGCAATAAAGACTGTTAAAAAGTAGTGACTAAGAACCTGCCATATAAAAAATAAGTTAAAAAAATTCAAAAAAAAATAAATTAAAAAATAAAAGATTAGTTTTCAGAGGATTCTAGCTCTATAATTTAACTAAATCATCAATATTAATGAACATTTCTTTGAGATTTTAGAGAAAAATCTGCCAATTTAGCAGCTTTTTCTTCTGGGATTGTTCACTGCATGTGCAACAATGTGATTTGATAGAAGACAACAGAACCAGAACAGAACAGAACCAGAAATAAAAATACTATATAGTCTATTAGCATCTTATATAGAAAATCGGGGAGAAAAGGTGGTTTTTAAGTGGAGAACATTTGGTAACTAGAAATAAATGCAAAAATTGCTTACAGGTGTACAGTTTACATAAAGTACATTCATATATGTTACTTTTAAATTATTTTGCTGCAATTGATCATATATACCTATATGTAAATATAGGTATATGTGTATTTTTTTCCTTAGACTTAAATACAGACTTACTATTTATTCTTATACCAAATTGGATACAAATTGTCTTTGGTGTTCCCAAACTTAAATGGGAAAAATGCAAACATCTTAATTTCTCTCACTTTTTCTATATAGTATTTTTGAAATATACTTTCCAGCAAGTTTCACAGAATCTTAAAGAATTTTTCATTGAATATTATCTAAATTTGGCTAATTTTTCCAATATTTGAACATATTTTCACAAGTTGGGCAACTAAATAGTATAAATAGAAGAGAACGGGCTGCCTCATAATTAAGGATGTCATATCTGTGTTTTTAAAGTAACAACTTGGTCAGCAGATAACATGCAAAATATTCTAGATTTACTGGCATGTCTCCTCTGACACTTCTGCTTACCCCGACCAATGTTGAGGAGAAAATGAACATCTTTGTCATGTTTTGTGATAAATTTCTACTCCCCCTACTCATGTCAGTGGGTGTTATATGAAACATCTGCTGAGGACCTTTTAAGAGTAAGACAGAGGTTCAACATCAAGATAGGAATTTTGAACTGAAAGCACATTTTGCCTGGCTTCTTTTGATTTGTACTATCCATGGAGTACTGCTTACTGTGTCCCAAATGTTAAGAATTGGGATGGGATTGGTGATTTGACAGTGCAAGAAAGTGACCTAAACTTTGAACCCTAATGGACTTTCTGCAAAAGATGTCAACATTTATTTGCAGCGGTTATTAGGGAGGAACACAAATGATGTTAGTATTTCCGATCAAGTGTGAATTCATCGTAATGGCATATTGAAGTACTGGTGTACTGATAGTTATATAAGACATAACTTAATTAGATCATATGTTTTTTCTAGAATTTTTATTAATTAGGAGGCTTTCCAGTGCTATCCAGTCACTGGAAGAGGACAGGTATCTTCTGTTTTTCTGGCTATTAGAAAGAGGTCTTCATATTTGCCCCTCATTTTAAAACTGGGGAAAGACGAGGCTATTATGCAAGTAGATAGAGTTTTTGAAATTTCCCTCTTATTCAAAAGACAGTGACTTTAAACACCCACATTTTTTAAACGGCAAAAATATGTTTTCTAAAATGTGAGGTCAAAAAGCTGTTTAAAATATGTACCATCAATTTTCAGATTTTTTTCATTCTCTGACACCATAAAATTTATTAATCCTGAAACTTTGTAAATGTTGGAAGAATTAAGTTGACCCTAATCTATTTAAATGCAATTTTAACTCCAGAAGATCACTCTAAGAAATTTAGTTGATGTTACTTTTACACAGAAGTAACTCATGACTATTTTACTATGAGGGAGAGAGGTGCATTTCCATAAAAAAAAAAAACTTTTAAAGTTTATAACATAATTGTTCAAATACAAAAAGAGGTACATGCAATTTTCCATTATTTAAATGATTGCTGACTTAACTTACATTTTGTGACAAATAAGAGTAATTCAATTGAATTTTTAAAATATCTTCATACTTGTCTATTTGATGAGTTTTTTTCTTAATTATAAAGAAAAATAATCTTTGACTTCACCTCTCTGATTCTGTTGTTGAAGCTTCTTTGTTTTATTACAGTCCATGGAGTCTGGGAGGAGTGGTCTCCGTGGAGTTTGTGTTCATTCACGTGTGGTCGAGGCCAAAGAACAAGAACACGGGCCTGCACTCCGCCCCAGTACGGGGGAAGGCCGTGTGAAGGACCCGAGACTCATCATAAGCCTTGTAATATCGCTCTCTGCCCAGGTAAGCCTGTTCTGGATTTGGGGAACTTGGCATTTATGTCCCTGTATATGGTCCCTAGGATACCTAGGAGATATTAAGAGTACAACTTTCATTCAGTCACACTGGAAAATGTGTCCTTTGCTTATTGATTCTTGCTTAAATAAAACTGGGTACCTTCCTTGATTCTATCATATGTAATTGTGTATAATATTTCCTTGAGTGAGTACCAATGAATGCTCACCTTTATTGGATTTCTATAAATAGGTATATTAATGATTCCCACTAAGATTTTATCTCTACTTGGATTTCCCTCCTGGAAAAATTATAAGCCACCCCAAAGACCTGAATTGACTGTTGCATCCACACTGTAACTAGAGAGACCGGTGTGGAGACAATTGACTGTTGCATCCACACTGTAACTAGAGAGACCGGTGTGGAGACAATTGACTGTTGCATCCACACTGTAACTAGAGAGACCGGTGTGGAGACAATTGACTGTTGCATCCACACTGTAACTAGAGAGACCGGTGTGGAGACAATTGACTGTTGCATCCACACTGTAACTAGAGAGACCGGTGTGGAGACAATTGACTGTTGCATCCACACTGTAACTAGAGAGACCGGTGTGGAGACAATTGACTGTTGCATCCACACTGTAACTAGAGAGACCGGTGTGGAGACAATTGACTGTTGCATCCACACTGTAACTAGAGAGACCGGTGTGGAGACAATTGACTGTTGCATCCACACTGTAACTAGAGAGACCGGTGTGGAGACAATTGACTGTTGCATCCACACTGTAACTAGAGAGACCGGTGTGGAGACAATTGACTGTTGCATCCACACTGTAACTAGAGAGACCGGTGTGGAGACAATTGACTGTTGCATCCACACTGTAACTAGAGAGACCGGTGTGGAGACAATTGACTGTTGCATCCACACTGTAACTAGAGAGACCGGTGTGGAGACAATTGACTGTTGCATCCACACTGTAACTAGAGAGACCGGTGTGGAGACAATTGACTGTTGCATCCACACTGTAACTAGAGAGACCGGTGTGGAGACAATTGACTGTTGCATCCACACTGTAACTAGAGAGACCGGTGTGGAGACAATTGACTGTTGCATCCACACTGTAACTAGAGAGACCGGTGTGGAGACAATTGACTGTTGCATCCACACTGTAACTAGAGAGACCGGTGTGGAGACAATTGACTGTTGCATCCACACTGTAACTAGAGAGACCGGTGTGGAGACAATTGACTGTTGCATCCACACTGTAACTAGAGAGACCGGTGTGGAGACAATTGACTGTTGCATCCACACTGTAACTAGAGAGACCGGTGTGGAGACAATTGACTGTTGCATCCACACTGTAACTAGAGAGACCGGTGTGGAGACAATTGACTGTTGCATCCACACTGTAACTAGAGAGACCGGTGTGGAGACAATTGACTGTTGCATCCACACTGTAACTAGAGAGACCGGTGTGGAGACAATTGACTGTTGCATCCACACTGTAACTAGAGAGACCGGTGTGGAGACAATTGACTGTTGCATCCACACTGTAACTAGAGAGACCGGTGTGGAGACAATTGACTGTTGCATCCACACTGTAACTAGAGAGACCGGTGTGGAGACAATTGACTGTTGCATCCACACTGTAACTAGAGAGACCGGTGTGGAGACAATTGACTGTTGCATCCACACTGTAACTAGAGAGACCGGTGTGGAGACAATTGACTGTTGCATCCACACTGTAACTAGAGAGACCGGTGTGGAGACAATTGACTGTTGCATCCACACTGTAACTAGAGAGACCGGTGTGGAGACAATTGACTGTTGCATCCACACTGTAACTAGAGAGACCGGTGTGGAGACAATTGACTGTTGCATCCACACTGTAACTAGAGAGACCGGTGTGGAGACAATTGACTGTTGCATCCACACTGTAACTAGAGAGACCGGTGTGGAGACAATTGACTGTTGCATCCACACTGTAACTAGAGAGACCGGTGTGGAGACAATTGACTGTTGCATCCACACTGTAACTAGAGAGACCGGTGTGGAGACAATTGACTGTTGCATCCACACTGTAACTAGAGAGACCGGTGTGGAGACAATTGACTGTTGCATCCACACTGTAACTAGAGAGACCGGTGTGGAGACAATTGACTGTTGCATCCACACTGTAACTAGAGAGACCGGTGTGGAGACAATTGACTGTTGCATCCACACTGTAACTAGAGAGACCGGTGTGGAGACAATTGACTGTTGCATCCACACTGTAACTAGAGAGACCGGTGTGGAGACAATTGACTGTTGCATCCACACTGTAACTAGAGAGACCGGTGTGGAGACAATTGACTGTTGCATCCACACTGTAACTAGAGAGACCGGTGTGGAGACAATTGACTGTTGCATCCACACTGTAACTAGAGAGACCGGTGTGGAGACAATTGACTGTTGCATCCACACTGTAACTAGAGAGACCGGTGTGGAGACAATTGACTGTTGCATCCACACTGTAACTAGAGAGACCGGTGTGGAGACAATTGACTGTTGCATCCACACTGTAACTAGAGAGACCGGTGTGGAGACAATTGACTGTTGCATCCACACTGTAACTAGAGAGACCGGTGTGGAGACAATTGACTGTTGCATCCACACTGTAACTAGAGAGACCGGTGTGGAGACAATTGACTGTTGCATCCACACTGTAACTAGAGAGACCGGTGTGGAGACAATTGACTGTTGCATCCACACTGTAACTAGAGAGACCGGTGTGGAGACAATTGACTGTTGCATCCACACTGTAACTAGAGAGACCGGTGTGGAGACAATTGACTGTTGCATCCACACTGTAACTAGAGAGACCGGTGTGGAGACAATTGACTGTTGCATCCACACTGTAACTAGAGAGACCGGTGTGGAGACAATTGACTGTTGCATCCACACTGTAACTAGAGAGACCGGTGTGGAGACAATTGACTGTTGCATCCACACTGTAACTAGAGAGACCGGTGTGGAGACAATTGACTGTTGCATCCACACTGTAACTAGAGAGACCGGTGTGGAGACAATTGACTGTTGCATCCACACTGTAACTAGAGAGACCGGTGTGGAGACAATTGACTGTTGCATCCACACTGTAACTAGAGAGACCGGTGTGGAGACAATTGACTGTTGCATCCACACTGTAACTAGAGAGACCGGTGTGGAGACAATTGACTGTTGCATCCACACTGTAACTAGAGAGACCGGTGTGGAGACAATTGACTGTTGCATCCACACTGTAACTAGAGAGACCGGTGTGGAGACAATTGACTGTTGCATCCACACTGTAACTAGAGAGACCGGTGTGGAGACAATTGACTGTTGCATCCACACTGTAACTAGAGAGACCGGTGTGGAGACAATTGACTGTTGCATCCACACTGTAACTAGAGAGACCGGTGTGGAGACAATTGACTGTTGCATCCACACTGTAACTAGAGAGACCGGTGTGGAGACAATTGACTGTTGCATCCACACTGTAACTAGAGAGACCGGTGTGGAGACAATTGACTGTTGCATCCACACTGTAACTAGAGAGACCGGTGTGGAGACAATTGACTGTTGCATCCACACTGTAACTAGAGAGACCGGTGTGGAGACAATTGACTGTTGCATCCACACTGTAACTAGAGAGACCGGTGTGGAGACAATTGACTGTTGCATCCACACTGTAACTAGAGAGACCGGTGTGGAGACAATTGACTGTTGCATCCACACTGTAACTAGAGAGACCGGTGTGGAGACAATTGACTGTTGCATCCACACTGTAACTAGAGAGACCGGTGTGGAGACAATTGACTGTTGCATCCACACTGTAACTAGAGAGACCGGTGTGGAGACAATTGACTGTTGCATCCACACTGTAACTAGAGAGACCGGTGTGGAGACAATTGACTGTTGCATCCACACTGTAACTAGAGAGACCGGTGTGGAGACAATTGACTGTTGCATCCACACTGTAACTAGAGAGACCGGTGTGGAGACAATTGACTGTTGCATCCACACTGTAACTAGAGAGACCGGTGTGGAGACAATTGACTGTTGCATCCACACTGTAACTAGAGAGACCGGTGTGGAGACAATTGACTGTTGCATCCACACTGTAACTAGAGAGACCGGTGTGGAGACAATTGACTGTTGCATCCACACTGTAACTAGAGAGACCGGTGTGGAGACAATTGACTGTTGCATCCACACTGTAACTAGAGAGACCGGTGTGGAGACAATTGACTGTTGCATCCACACTGTAACTAGAGAGACCGGTGTGGAGACAATTGACTGTTGCATCCACACTGTAACTAGAGAGACCGGTGTGGAGACAATTGACTGTTGCATCCACACTGTAACTAGAGAGACCGGTGTGGAGACAATTGACTGTTGCATCCACACTGTAACTAGAGAGACCGGTGTGGAGACAATTGACTGTTGCATCCACACTGTAACTAGAGAGACCGGTGTGGAGACAATTGACTGTTGCATCCACACTGTAACTAGAGAGACCGGTGTGGAGACAATTGACTGTTGCATCCACACTGTAACTAGAGAGACCGGTGTGGAGACAGTCCTTCTGATGTTATTCCCTCACACTCACTCAGCTAAGGAGTGGGATACACCCTTGACCACGTGTGAGCATGGTAGACATTTGCTAGGAAATCAGACTTTCTAGATTCACTGCTAGATGCATGAAATGGTTAGATCATAAATGACATACAGTCTTTATGTGATTATGAAGACTGTACAGTCTGTTCTTAGAGTGTGTTTATGTTATTTAAAATTTTTTTCCTTCAAAATATTTCAATTCTGTTTTACCCGACTTTGCTAATTCCACCCACTACTCCAGAGAGAAGTCTTCGTAATGCTATTATTTAGGTTGCTGAAACATTCACACATAAAACAGATACCTACAAAATGAAAAAGACTGATCTCCAGCTTGAAGGGGCTTGCAATTTATGAGAGAAAATAAAAACAAACCAATGATAGACTCTCCCCAGGAAAAGCAAAGGCACTTCTAGAGGAAGACACAGACAGGAGTGGCAAATGGCAGAGGCTAACAAAAATGGCAATGGGACCATTATAAATAAGCATCATCTTCTCTTTGGGAGAGTTTCTCACCTGTCCCTGCAGTCACATGTTCTACATGCAAGCAACAGAGCTGGGATGCCAGTAGTGAGCTCCAGACACATTATTCAACTCACACTGAGTCCCATTTGCCCTCTAAATTCCCCAAGTTAATATCCTATATTATAAGGCAGTAATTCAAAGTTCTTCTGGAAATTTTAAGAATCTAAAACATCTGAAGACTGAAAAACATCCAAAAATGTAGAGAAGCAACAGTCATCTAACAAGCTTAATTGTTCTCTTTTGCTGGCTTGCTACACTTAGGAATATACATGTAAATATGTAGTAGTTGTATTGAGTAATATCATCACTTTTAGAATGTTATGAATCCTACAAATAGTGAATATAACTCGTATGATTCAGTATTCAGGTATTATGAATATTGGGGAGTCAATAATCATGATTCCTTATTTGCAAATCACTCCCAGAAAATCTATTTATGTTCTGTCTTATTTCTATCTCTCTGTAAACATACAGATAGGCACACAGACACACACATATATATTTATGCTCTGCCTTTTTTCCAAAGATTTGAGTAAATTTATACAAAGTTTAGAATTTTTTTTAACTGCTGAGCTGTGATATTTATGGGGAGTCAGAGTTCACTCTTATTTTTCTGTGGAGTGTGAAAAAATAGATAACACTGGGAAATAAAAAATCATAGCTAACTATAGACTCTCTTTTAATATATTAGTTTCTAATTAATTCTTTTACCTCAGTTGATCCGCATAAGTACAAAGATAAAATAGCACTGATCAGTAAAATGTTGTCAACCAGGTTTTTCATAGTACACTTTCCATGAATTATTTTCTAGCAGGAAAAGGCTTGGATGAGTACACAGAGAGGCTGAGTTGTTACAGTTTAGATAAGAAAACTCATTTTTCTAAGTTGATGTAGTTTTTGCTTTATCACTCAAGTAGTAACCATGTGTGTTTTACCTGTATTATACTATCACTGGAGCCACTCTAAGACCCTTAAATTTGGTTGGCTTTCTTTTGTTAGGTCTTTAATTTTGGGGAGTTATGATTACACTAATTGTAAATCTGGCCTAGCTCATATTTTCTCATAAAGTGAGCGTTATGGATCTATCTTGAATACTTAATAAATGTGTTGTTTCTGACTTCTGTTATTTCCATCCTTGGATTTAGTTACATCATAAAAGATAAAATTCTTACCATATTTTATCCCAATTTCCTCACTATCTGAAAGGGAATTCTTAGAGCTATGATTTAAAAAAATATATTTTTCTACTCTGCTCAAAATTTTGGCATTATGTTTTTAAATTATATAAGATATATTTGGTACAAATATTTCAAATTCTTCCTAGATATTTCTTATAGCTAATCTCAGGCACCTTCACTGAATATAAAGCATTATTAAGTATCAACTAGATGTAAAACACTACTGAGAAGAATATATAGTCCTTGATCTCAAGAAATCTATAATAACTTCTGAGGATTTAGAAATAAGCATGTGAAAAATAGAATGCAATTCTGAAAAACACATACAAATACTCTAGTCTCAATGAGAGGTGGTAATATGAATATTAAGTGGTTTCAACCTCCATTTCTTGTAGCCATCCTACCTGAGATCCCTAAGACAACCTCTTAAGGGAAAACCTATAATGGGAAAAGTGTCAGTGATGAAGAAGTGGGCCAAGACCCACACTTGGTTCTCCTTGGTTAGGCTTATTGTGGAGTGAAGAACAGAAGAGAGCAGAGGAAACATTCAAAACAACAAACTGGGTCTCTGTTCACCACCTTTGCAAGATTTGACCATGCAGGTTGTGGTCATGGGCAGTGACGTTTTAGTGTGGGATCATGTCAGAGCAGCGTCCCAGCTTCCTGCTTTTAGGAGGCACATATCACCCCCATAATGAAGTGGATACTATGTAGGGATGATGAATATTGTTCACATCAAATAATGAAATGGTTCTATTTATGCAAATTCTGATGTCTACTGCTATGTAGATGGCATCCTATTTTTATCTGATACTTTCCTTAGTCAATGTCCAACTTTCTCCCAACTTCTTTAGAGATGAAAGTAAACCACTTGCCTGAGATCCATATAAGGAGAGAAGAAAGGAAGGAAAGGGTAGATCTGATCTGATATTTCCTAGTTTGAGTTACTAGTTACCGACTTGTGTACTGTGTCTGAGAACAGTGACTGGTGTTGGTTGGGGGGAGATGGGCCAGAGGTATACAGAGCAACGAAAGGATTTCACTGTGATTCATTCACTGGCTCATAAACGTGATGGGACTTTGTTTTCCTCCTTTCCTCATCTGTAGTAATAATTACGTGTGGTACTATGGAAGGATGTGTGTATGTATGTGTGTGTTCAGGGGTCTTTGGGATATGTTTCTCTTATCACCAAACTCAGAACTTCTGGCAGTCCAACCTATGTTTTCTGTTTTCTCTGAATTTTCATTGCAGTCACTAATTGAGCATCAAGTTCATAATTGATATATTTGAGGACAAGAAAATGCTCTTTTATTTCCTATTTATCTCTCCATGCAACTTTGTACCTGGTGATATGCACTAGATGACTATTGATTGGATTTTCTTGACATGTACGAATTTCTAATACTCATCCAAATTTTTCTAGGACATTTTCTGTGCCTACTTAATAATACATTAATGTGTTGTAGGGGAAAGATCTTGGACTTTTGCAAGAGAACACATATTTAAATTTAGATATCATCTTTTCATATCTATGTTGCCCCTCTGATCCTTAGTTTCTTCAGCTGTACAATGAGGACAATATAGTAATACCCTCTTCATGAGAGGACCATGGTAGGTAGCAAATGAGCAAACACTCTCTAGTACTAGTATTATTATCATGTCAGTGTCCTCCAGTGAGAGTCTATCAGGATGACACTTGTAGTTGAACAAGTTGGGTTTGTTACTCTTGGCAGTGAGGGGAAATCAACATAGGGAATTGCAGTGCATCTTAGTAAGGGGGTGTTAGGAAAGATTAATCAAGGGTTTGGGTTTGTGTTGGGTGATTTCACAGAAGGTTTAAAAAAGTGGGGCTTTGCTCCAGATTTGATGGTGTCAGGGAAGGGGGACAATGCTATGATTGGATATCTTAGTAAATTATCTAGGACGAGGGAAGACCAGATGCAGTTGGTGAAGAAGTGAGTCACTCATCTTAGCTGAGAGAGGAGAATGCTTGGAACATTGTGGGTTCCATGGGGACCTTGTCTTTGTCTATGAAGTGACGTGGTTTTACCTCATTTTTATCACAGTCTCAGAGTGACCTTGTCTGGTTCTTAATGTGTTTTCTGATGATTTTATGTCCAACAGGGGATAACACAGCCTCGCTGTGACACCAAGGAAGCAGCCAACAGTACTGAGGTCTGGCTAAGTGTCAGACCTGAGCCTGGGTGTCACCTTGGTGGTGACTCCTCCTCCAGGGTGATTTGATCACTTTAGATGCTTCTGTTTTTAATGATTTTGATTTTGATTAATATTCAGCTGGAGAAAAGTGACGGACATATGGAATGTTTGCATTTTCTAGGTAGGCCCTCCATTAAAATTATATAGATGTATATCTGCAAAAAAAAATTGATATTGTCTTTTCCGAAATTAAATTATTTTGGGAAAATGAAAGCTTAAGTTTTTAGTTCAAAGCCTCAAGCTCTATGGTAATTTTCTTCGTAGTATTTTACTTCATAGTAATAATTTTTTTTCCCTCTGTCAGTAACTGAAGACTGGAAGAACCAATGATTTAAGTTTGGCCCTCTTTGTTTCAGTTTTGACAATTCTCTTTCTGATATATATTTATGAAGTAGAGTACAAGTAATATAGAGGATAGGTAGGGATAAATACGTGAGTGACAGATTGAAGACTGAAATAACGAACTATTGACAAGTTTTCATTTATATATGGGGCTATGTATAAATGAATATAATTATATGATTCAGTGGTCTGTAGTTCACAGACATGGATTAAGGTTTAGTTCCAATCCTTAATTTTATGTATGTATGTATGTATGTATGTATGTATGTATTTATTTATTTTCCAATCCTTAATTTTAAATATTTACTTAGGCAACTTCTTCCTCTTCTCTATTCCTCACTTCTTTCATTTTTAAAATAGAGCTGGTATTCATTACCCTTCCATATCATAGGAATGTTAATGTGATTAAAATTAGGTGGAAGAATCTTGAAAACTATAAAACAATATAAAGTCGAGGATCATGATTTATATGGGAATATTACTTTAAAAGCAAGGGATTTGGTGAAGTAAACTCAGGAAATTATGATAGTTTTTGAGCTTTATTTCTTATGGACAGCCTTCATCAGACACTCAAAGGGATTCTTTGGCTAGGATTGTTCCAGGGAGAAGTAGCTGCATAAGGGCCCGTTTCAGTCTGTGGGACTGAGCAGTCCTGCATTTGAGAAATTCATTCCTGAGAATCCAGAACCGTTCCAGACAGATCCCATTAGGTTGTAGTTTCCAGATATATTTGCAGACTCATAAACTCTAAGAAGAAGGAAAGAACCACCCAACAATAAATCCTGAGGAACACAGCTGGAACCTAACATCTGTTACCTAGAGCAAGAGGCTTTGGTCTCCTGTGGTCCTAGTATTTTGATCCTTCAGCATTTGTGAGAGGGCGACCTCCCCACAGTCCCTCTGCAGGGAGCGTTCCTGTGAGGACAGAGAGTGGAAAGATCCTGAGCCTTTGCCCTACCTTGGTTCAAAGGTCCCTGATTGTCTCAACATGAGGATGTTATAATTTAAAACACAAATGCTGCCTCATTAACCTTGTCTTTAATTAAAATTTGCATTTCATCATCTTAACCTTCTAGTCTATTATGTGGCAATTGTACTCATTTTGTGTCATTTCAGATTTTCAGCATTATTCTGGTGATCTTTCAGTGCTTAGCTTATGAGAGTTTTAAAAAATTGTGTCTTTCTTAATCCCGGCTTGCTCTCTTTTACTATTTAATATTTTTCTCATTTAAACTTTGTCTTAATTTACTTACCAACCTTTTTTTTAATCCTTCTCAGCCCTTACCATGATAACTTGCTTCTATCCTTAATTCTAATTTTTAATAATGATATTTCATTTTGATTTTCCTCTCTTGTCATTTATTTTAAAATGGCAAATAGGAAACATAGGTTTTTGCTCTTCAGCATATGGCTCTTCTACATTTCAGTCTTGTATCCCAAAGGAGTCTTTCCCATTCCCTGGGTAACTCCCAATTCAGTAAAAATCAGAGCTTTCCAACTTTGGCATCCCTAAATCAGATAGCCTCAGAGTCAGGGGCCAGAACTCTCCTCTCCCAATTCCTCCCTACAGGTAACTTAATCAGTCATCAGCAATCAACCCAGAACAGTTGTTGAAATGATGGTTTTAGTGTTCAAAATATTCATGACTTTAACTTGTGGTTATTGTTATCCAACCTATACTATAGTGTCACCAGTTATTGGTCAAGATGAGAAAATAGACTGAAACATAGTATTTTCATTAAAATGTATCATAGTCACAGGGAACTATAGTCAATATCCTTGGATAAACCATAATGGAAAAGAATATAAAAACAAATGTATATATGTGTATAACTGAATCACTTTGCTATACAGAAGAAATTAACACAACATTGTAAATCAACTATAAAAAAATTTTTTAAATAATAAAATAAGATAAAATGTATCATAGGAATTGTTCCCTGCACATCGGAGACAGGTTTTTCTTCCGGGTGAACACAATTGCAGAAGGAAGTTTCTTTAACACAGCAAACCCCAGGAATCTAATGTTTTAGCCATTGCAATTTTAATTCTTCTGGGTCCAGAAAATCTGGTCATGTGTCACATTGCTGTAAAAAAACTTTGTGTCCCCAGAGTGACACTGTTGTATAAGGAAGCACATTACGTGAAGGTAGGACAGACTGATCTCAGCATCCTCCCAGCTTCAAAATACAGCCTCGTGTTCTCTATTCTTAGTCACCTTTGTGGGATGGTTCGTTAAGAAATAGGCATTTGGAGTTTTTAAATTGAAAAATAGCACTGGAAAAATCCAACTGCAAATGCTTATGATGGAAATGAAAAGAAAGTAAAAAGCCTAAGAAAGTGCTGATTCTTAACCCGGCTGCCTATCATGGAAGAAATTAT
This sequence comes from Eubalaena glacialis, assembly GCF_028564815.1. Classification (NCBI taxonomy): domain Eukaryota; kingdom Metazoa; phylum Chordata; class Mammalia; order Artiodactyla; family Balaenidae; genus Eubalaena; species Eubalaena glacialis. The sequence goes on from NC_083727.1 coordinate 92,685,025, forward strand.
GCCCTCTAATGCGATGTTTACCAAATGGTGTTCCATGAAAAGGAAGAAAAAGCGAAAGAGGGGAGGGAGGATTGATTTTTAAATAAATTTGGGAGATACAGCTTTAAACAAAGTCTATTCAGAGTAGGGCTCCCTGCATTAGGTCTATAATGGCATCACACATTCAACGCGTTCCAAATAGACATTCTTATTTCCGGACTGTGTATCCGCGGACCTGTTTGAAACCTACTCTAACCCAGTTCAGTAAAAGGGTCTACCATTTACCCATGTCTGGGCTACACTCTAGTTCCCAACATCTCCCATACCCACTCTTGTCTCTGTGCAATCCAATCTACACACAACCGCAAAATGAAGGGTTAAAATGTCACATCTCTTCCCTACTTTAAAGTCCTCTCGTGGTGCCTCACCTTGTTGGCCCCATGCCTGCCGGGCCCTCCAGGATCGGACATCTGCTCACCCTCCAAACCCACCTCCTGCCGCGTCCCCCTCTTCATGATCCCCACGAGCCCCAGGCTTGTCTCTTTCCCCGAATACACAAAGCTTTCTAGACCTCAAGACCTCCCTTGGGTAGAGCCTTCCACGGAGCTTTATGTTTCTGGCTTCTTTTAGTGATGGGGACTAAGTTCTCCTGTGGTCACACTGCTTTCAGAACACTTCCAGCTGTGACTCTCTTGTTCACTCATTTGTTTACTTGTTTATCATCATCTGTCTCCACCACAGCCCCTCAGACTACACGTTCCAGGAGAGCAGAGCTTGGTGGGTCTTTATCAGCACAGTTTCCCCTGAGTCTAACAGTCACAGTGCGGATGCTGTGTGCATCGTTACTCAGGAGTACAGAGGAGCCAGTTTGGGAAAGTTTACATTTCCCCAAATCATCGGGAACACTTTTCTGACAAAATGACAAGGTGCTAATTAGCCTTCAGTAGGAACACAGTTCTAGAAAGAAAGCTTTGAGGTGTTTGCAAGCTCGTGGTTTTGCAGTGAGTCTGGGGGTTCTCCCTGTAAGTGTGGAAGGCAGTCGTATCTGGGTGGGTGGTAGGGTGGGGAGGGCCTTGGTGGTCTCTTGCCTCCGTACTCACCCAGGTGGAGAGCAAACCTGAATGCAGCTGAAGGAGAAGCAGCTTCGGCACCACTCTGGATCCCAGTTAAGCATCAGATAAAAAGAAAAAAGTATCTTCATGTCTTGTGTGGTACCTAGACAAGAGGTTATGAAATAGATATCTTAGGTGTATCATATGATAATTGGTTTTTATTTTTAAATATCTCAACATTTAATCCCTGAAGTATAATGCATATATCAGACTAGGAAATGCTTAAATGCCCATAACAGAACTCTTAATTTCCACCTCTCAAAAACCTCTACTTTTTCCTATTCAGTAAAATGACACTACCATTTCCTGAAAGATCTTTTTAATTTTTTTTTGGTTTAGGTGATTTCAGTGATATTGTGGTATTGTTTTTTATTTTAATTTTTTTATTGACATATAGTTGGTTTACAGTGTTGTGTTAGTTTCAGGTGTACAGCAAAGTGATTCAATTATATATGCATATATATCTTTTTTTTCAGATTATTTTCCCTTGTAATTTATTACAAGATACTGAGTATAGTTCCCGGTGCTATACAGTAGGTCCTTGTTGTTTACCTATTTTATATATATTAGTGTATATATATTAATCTCAAACTCCTAATTTATCCCTCCCCCCCAGAACATAATTAATGATTTTACTTTTTTAAATTCTAGGATGAGAAACAAACAAAAAACCTAAAATAAAACAACATTCCACATTTGGCACTAAAGAAACTCTTTCATGTACATATAAGCCAGTTGTCTAATCTTTTAAATTAAATTCACATACCCCTCTCTTTCTAACCTCTCAATTTTCCATTTTCACAGTGGAAATGGAACTTTGCCTTACCACACTCTATAACACACTAAAGGAATATTGGGTTTTTGCTCTTTTTTAAAAATATCCAATCAGTTACTTTGTCAAGTCCATTCTTTCATACTGGTGCAGTGAATGTTCAGGAAAAGAAACTTCTAGTTCTCAGTGTAAAATAAAAAGTCAAAAACATCCACTTGATACATCTTCAATTTCATTGTTATTTATTTTCTGTAACTGATTTATAAACAAAACTGTTCATATCTAAAATATATGTTTTGTTGATGTTTATGGTGGTGTTGAACCTCAAAAGTTCCCTCAAATGTCTAATTTAACTCATTCTTGAACTTTAGCCAAAACAGAACATGTGTACTTTGGCAGAAAGGACTGAACTAATATTACAAATGTATGGATTTAAAATGTTTAAAAATTTTTAACAATGGTGATGCAAAGTCTTCTTTCAAAAAAAGCCCTCTGAGCAAAACACTTCACAAATATTTTTCCTAATCTCTCTTAGGCAAGGCCTTTCCTCATTCCTCTTCCATAATACAGCCCCCTGCCCAATTATCTTCTCTGATTCCACCTCTGACTCAGTCATTACCACATGCACATCTTCCTAGCCGGAGACACTAATCCTCTGTTCTTTGCAGTGAGTGTGTAGCTATTACATTCATTAAAAAAAAAAAAAAAAAAAAAAAAAAAGCTAAAAATTTACCTCAAACCAGAATTCTTAAGGACAAGAGATATTCTTTTATTCTACTCACTGAGCACTAAACTGATTGGCATCTCTTAATTCATCTTTGTTTATGTGTTGCTTTCTGAATGTTCTCAAAAATTTGAATACCTGTATATTCTTTTGCCAAATAGATGGTACATATGCTGCAGGCATGAATGTTTTTTTTTAACCATTCTTCTTGAAAGCAAACTTAATAAGTGTTATCTTTGAAAAGCAAAATTCTGAAATGAAAATAGTTTATATCATCCTATTGATTCACTAGACTTTTTAGTCTGGCAAATGGATTACATAGCCAATAAGATTGTGTCAGATACTTTTAATAAAGTGAGATGCTAAAATTACATGAATGGGATGATTAAATTGGCATTTTGTGATTTTTCATCTCACAAAGTGTTTATTAAATACAGCTAGACACTGTTAAACAGGCTTCTTTTTAACAGCTACCAGCAAGACCTGAAATTAGGTTGAAAGTACTCACTCCTACTCTGCCAGTCTTTCTCGTTTAGGTGGGTTTTCACAGCAGCATTAGTTTATGTTGGAACTTTGGATTTATGGTGAACTCTCTTTCGCTGTAATGAAATCGACCAAGAGCCATGGAATGATATTGGAAAAAGTAGAGAGTCATATCCTAGTGCATTTATAACACTTATATGCTAGTTTATGCCTTCTAAATTAGGTAAATATTTTTGCCTGATTCCTTTGCTCCCTTGTAGTTTGTGGCCTGTGGGATTATACCTTCATGAATGCTGTCTCCTTTGTCTAAATTATCCAAATCATAATTACCCCCCAAGTAGGTGTGATCTGTTCTCTGAAAGTCTTCATTGCTGTGTTAAGATGTATTGCTCTTAATTTTTCATTTACTTATTTGTATGTGTAGAGTACTTCTTTTACTGTTATCATATTTTTGAGGTTGGAATTCAAATTCTTGTATTTCTTGTTAACACCTACCACAGAGTCTGATGACTAAGAGATTCTTAACAGTCATTCGAATGAGTGAATAAATAAATGCATCTCAATTTGAACTTCCAAAGACAAATTCAACCATCTATATTCCATTCCGGTCACCAGACACCTGGACGTCGTTTTGGTCCTCTCTCCACTCACGGTCCTTCCCGTGTGGCCCTGATCTCCCAGGATGCACCATTGGTACCTTCTCCTCATCCCAGCTCAGACCCTTCTCACCGTCTCCCGTGATTCTTTCTCTTCCCTGCACTACATATGATCAGAGAATCCTATTGAAATTCTTCAATGGCTTCTTTTTTTTTTTCCTATTTTTTCTTCTCTTTTTTTTCCTTCTTTTTCTTTGTTTTCTTCTTCTTTTTTTTCTTTTTTCCAATGGCTTCTTAATGATCTGTGAAAAATAGGCAAAATCCATAACACACTTGACAAAAAGTTTGCAAAATCTGCCCTCTATCTTCTTCACGAACTCCTCTGCGTAGTTATTCACCTGGCTTTCTGGATGCTGTTCACAATGCCCTCCATTCAGTCCTGCCCAGGATCTTTGTGTATCTTCAGGGAACATGCCCTTTCCCTAGGGATTTCCTATTATCGTGCAAGAATATTTGAAACCTCACTTTGTCTGGGAAGACTCCCCAGGCTCTGTAAACTCTTATCTCACAGTGTCTTGAGATCATCCTTTGCAGCAATGCTATAGAATTAATTTATTTAGCATGGAATTAATTAGTTAACTCATTCTAGGCGTTCCTTTTCTAAAATATGAACTCCGTGAGTTACTGGTCATTATTTATTGTATTAATTGCTCCCTGTACCCATCTCCAAGATCAAGGTCTTGGCTTGTTGAGTGATCAATAAATACTTTTGAAGAAAGAAGTCAATAAGAAGAGATACCAGACACATAAAGTACATAGAAGTGCAGAATCAGGTAATAGTTGTTTGAGGGTTAATAAAATCTAACTGCATTCATTTAGAGTCTCTTGGTCGGGACTCATCTTCAAGGTTAGTTTTACCTTGTACAGGCACCTCAGAGATATCTCACGTTCAGTTCCAGATCACCTCAATAAAGTGAATATCACAGTAAAGTGAGTCACACCAATTTTTGGTTCCTCAGTACATATAAAAATTCTGTTTACATTAGACTGTAGTCTCTTAAGAGTGCAATAGCATTGTGTCTTTAAAACAACGTACACACTTTAACTTTAAAATATGTTATTGCTAAAACATGCTGACCATCATCTGAGCCTTCAGCAAGTTGTAATCTTTTTGCTGGTGGAGCATTTTCCTCCATGCTGGTGGCTGCTGACTGATCAGGGTGATGGCTGCTGAAGGTGGGGGCAGCTGGGGCAGTTTCTAAAATAAGACCACAGTGACGTTTCCCACATGGATTGACTCTTTCTTTCATGAACGATTTCGCTGTAGCATGCAGTGCCGTCTGGTAGCATTTTACCCACAGCAGAACTACTTTCAAAATTGGAGTCAGTCCTCTCAAATGTCTGTGCTGCTTTATCAGCTAAGTTTATGTCATATTCTAAGTCCTTCGCTGTCATTTCAACAATCTTCACAGCATCGTCACCAGGAGTGGATTCCATCTCAAGAGACCACTTTCTCTGCTCGTCCATAAGAAGCAACTCCTCATCCCTTCAAGTTTTATCATGAGATTGCAGCAATTCAGTCACATTTTCAGGCTCCACTTCTTTTTTTTATTTCATGTTCCCTTATTTTTTATTATTTTTAATTAATTAATTTATTTATTTATTTATTTTTGGCTGTGTTGGGTCTTCGTTTCTGTGCAAGGGCTTTCTCCAGTTGCGGTGAGTGGGGGCCACTCTTCATCGCGGTGTGCGGGCCTCTCACTACCACGGCCTCTCTTTGTTGCGGAGCACAGGCTCCAGACGCACAGGCTCAGTAGTTGTGGCTCACGGGCCCAGTTGCTCTGCAACATGTGGGATCCTCCCAGACCAGGGCTCGAACCCATGTCCCCTGCATTGGCAGGCAGACTCTCAACCACTACGCCACCAGGGAAGCCCCCTTATTTTTTTTTAATGTTACTTTAAAAAAAAAAAAAAATTATTTATTTATTTAGGCTGTAACGGGTCTTAGTTTCGGCATGCGGGATCTTTAGTTGTGGCATGTGAACTCTTAGTTGTGGCATGCATGCAGGATCTAGTTCCCCGATCGGGGATCGAGCCCGGGCCCTCTGCATTGGGAGCACGGAGTCTTACCCACTGGACCGCCAGGGAAGTCCCGATGTTCCCTTACTTTTATTTTTACTTATTTTTTAACTTTTTATTTTGTATTGGAGTATAGTTGATTAACAATGTTGTGTTAGTTTCAGGTGTACGACAAAGTGATTGCAGTTATGCATATACATGTATCTATTCTTTTTCAAATTCTTTTCCCATGTGGGTTGTTAACATAATATTAAGAGTTCCCCAAGCTTCACTTCTAATTCTAGTGTTCTTGCTATATCCACCACATCTGCAGTCATTTCCTTCACTGAAGTCTTGATCCCCTCAAAGTCATCCATGAGGGTTGGAATCAGTTTCTTCTAAATTTCTGTTAATGTTGCTATTTGGACCTCTTCCCATGAATCATGAATGTTCTTAATGACATCTAGAATGCTGAATTCTTTCCAAAAGGTTTACTATTGACTTTGTCCAGGTCCATCAGAGGAATCACTATCTATGGTGGCTATAGCCTTACAAAATATATTTCTTAATAAGACTTGAAAGTCAAAATGACTAGCAGGCATGAAAAACAACATTAATCTCATTGTCCATCTCCATCAGCGCTCTTGGGGGACCAGTTATATTTTGAAAGGAATCTTTTTTTCTGAGCAGTAGGTCTCAGCAGTGGGCTTAAAATATTGAGTAAACCATGTTGTAAACAGATGTGCATCATGCCTGCTTCTTTGTTGTTCCATTTATAGAGCAGAGGCAAAGGAGATTCAGCATAATTTTTAAAGGCCCTTGGATTTTCAGATGATAAATGAGCATTGGCTTCAACTTAAAGTCACCAGTTGCGTTAACCCCTAAAAGGAGAGTCATCCTGTCCTTTGAAGCTTTGAAGCCTTGAAGCCAGGCATTGACTTCTCTCTAGCTATGAAAGTCCTAGGTGGTGTCCTCTTCCAATAGAAGGCTGTTTTGTCTGCATTGAAAATCTGTTGTTTAGAGTAGCCACCTTCATGAATTATCTTACCACTACAGCTTTCTTCATATTAGCAATAACGCTGTTTCACTTTCTTCATTCGTGTGTTCACTGGAGCAGCACTTTTAATTTCCTTCAGGAACTTGTCCTTTGCTTTCACAACTTGGCTACCTGTTTGGCACAAGAAACCCAGCTTTTGGCCTATCTCAGCTTTCAACATGCCTTCCTCACTAAAGCTTAACCATTTCTGGCTTTTGATTTAAAGTGAGAGACGCGTGACTCTTCCTTTCCCATGAACACTTAGAGGCCATTGTACGGTTATTAATTGGCCTCATTTCGTTATTGTTGTGTCAGGGAGGCCTGAGGAGAGGGAAGGAGATGGGAGACCAGCCAATGGGTGGGGCAGTCAGTACACACACAGCGTTTCTCTGTTAAGTTCCCTGTCTTATATGTGCGTGGTTCCCCAAGGCAATGACAATATTAACCTCAAAGATCTCTGATCACAGATCACCAAAACAAATATAATAAGCAAGAGAAAGTTCGAATTATTGCCAGAATTACCAAAATGTGACGCAAAGACTCAAAGTGAACAAATGCTGTTGGAAAAATGACACCTGTAGGCTTGCTCCAGGCAGGTCACCACAGAACTGCAATTGGTAAAACATGCATTATCTGTACAGTGCAGTAAAGGCATGCGTGTACTCCGTGTACAGCCTTCTCTCCTAGACGACCTCCTCACGCTGTCTCTGCTTCTGCTTTGGCAGTTGATGGACAGTGGCAGGAGTGGAGCTTCTGGAGCCGGTGCTCCGTGACCTGCTCGAACGGGACCCAGCAGCGGAGCCGGCAGTGTACCGCAGCCGCCCACGGGGGCTCCGAATGCAGAGGGCCCTGGGCAGAAAGCAGAGAGTGCTACAACCCCGAGTGCACAGGTGAGGCCTGAGGACCGCATTCGAAGGATGCCTGCCCTTTAGATAATGTGACAGGATCGTGCCAGACGGTCGTGGAATCGTCAGGTAATTATACATCTCTAGTCAATGAAGCCAGTCGTACCAGAGCTCGTCCTACTGTATGTTACATGAATAAAGCAACAAAATTCAACAGATTCTTAAATTAGATGAAATTAATGAGATTAGATTAAATTTTGATGAAATTGATGAAGTCTAGCACGGAGCTCGTGTTCTTTACAAGTAAAGGTCAACGTCCATTTGCAGATTCTGACAAACTTACAGAAACTTCTGTTCATCACAATGCTCTACATTTGACCAGCAAGTTAAATATTTGTGTCCGTTTGATTCATAGTAGTTGATTAATAAAAATTGAACAGACAGTCATGGGCCTCAGATTTTCGAATCCCTAAAGCAGTGTGCACTGGACGACTGCCATTGACCTTGACGTATTTCTTTCAGCCAATGGTCAGTGGAATCAGTGGGGTCATTGGAGTGGGTGCTCCAAGTCCTGTGACGGTGGCTGGGAGAGGCGAATGAGGACCTGCCAGGGTGTGGCAGTGACCGGGCAGCCGTGTGAAGGGACAGGCGAGGAAGTGAGAAGATGCAGCGAGCAGCGATGTCCTGGTGAGTGAGCTCAGATCGTCCCCAGGGAAACACTTTGGTACCTGGGGAAAAAAAAGGATTAAAAACATTGTCATTGGTTAAAGGCCGTATTTCCTCAATGGAAGTATTGCTAATAATAAGTGGCAATTTACTTCTTTCCATAATGTATGAGGTTTTGTCTGTTTATGTGTCATAGGCTGTGCCTTCTATACATTTTTGAATTATTTGCTGAAAAATGACGTTGAAAAATGTAATAACACCAAAGTAGGCATATTGAACAATAACACGGCTAGAAATTTTTGAAATTAGTTTAGGGTACTGTTTTTTTTCACTCTCTTTATGAAATATTTGTTTACTGAGAACACAAAACAAGTTGCCTTAGATTATTTTACTAGAAATATAGAGACATCAGTGTGAGGTAGATTAGTAAGGAAATAAAGAGACGAGGTTGAAACTCAGAAACTTGTAAATTCTGCTGTTAATCCATCCTGATGTGTGACCTTGGACACCCCCGTTTACTAGCCCTTGCCCCATTCCCACTGTAAAAGGAAATTCCTGTGAGGAACTCACTTTAAAATAACAGCATCACGCCTTAATTCATAGTGAAAAAATGGAAGTATTGCTACATTGGAGGATTTTACATATGAGCATAGAAAAAAGAGAAGGTCAGAAATTGCCCAGATTATAAATCATATTATATTATAAGCCATATATTTTAAAAGCTCATTTAAAACAAAGACTCCTTCCTAAGTGTGTGTACATTTCATAAAATACTATCAACACACTCAAGACTCAATAAATAAGTGAAAATTCGGATTTTAGAATGATACCATTGGCAAAATTTTATAAACATGCTGGAAAAGCTAATAGCATGGAATTTAAAAACTTCATAGCTGGGTATAAAGTTCTGAACTTAGAGAATTTGAAGACCCAGTTAGAGCCCTTGTTGCCACAAGTAACTCTTGTGGGTGAGCTCGCCGATCTTGGGCTATCTGGTCCTAGTGGGTGTGGTGACTTCAGCTGTTTGAGATTCCTTTTCAGTTCAGGAAACTATGGATTTTTGTCTCTATGTAACATGACTACTGGGATTTAGAAAAACCAAGGAATTCTAAGAGCTATCCAGGGGTCAAAACTTTTTATTTCTCCATATTTAGAATTCTAAAGACTTTTCATGGTTCAACACTAATAGAAGTAGAAACTTGACTCTAAGGGTAACAGTATATCAGTGGTATTTTTTTAGTTCTTAAAAAAGATCAAAAATTAGTTTTGTTAATTCTTAAGGCCATATGAATCCAGAATGATAAGAAGTAACCAGCACGCAGGACTCTGTTTAGAAGGATACCTATACAGATTAGCATCATGAAATTTCTGCTGTGCTGCATAAGAATTAAGAAGCATTAAACAAAAACATTTCTTTTGCCCAGGGAGAAATTTCACTGGAACAGTAGGCATGACTAAATAAGACCCTTTTAACATCTGAAGTTATCTGAACTAGTCTGAGCGTGCCAAGGTTCTTACCTGGTCCTTTAAAACTGACTTTTATCTGCATATATAGCGGTAAGATGGTGGTGCTTGCAATCAGCTTTATAAAGATTGCCACCTGCTGTTTGGAAAACATTTTACATCTCTATTTACAAAAAAGATATTATACCTTATTTGCTAGGTTTATTTGCTGGCTTTCGTGCTTTCAGGGAAATTGAAAAATTATCATATAAAACTGTAAACACTTTTTAGATTATATAATATATATATATTATTTTGGTATTAGCCGTAATATTTTCATTTTTCTCTTTTCAAAAATATGATTTGAAATCCCCTCAAGTATGTAAATAAAATTTTTGAATTAAAATGAATTATTGAATCAGTTAAACAATTCACAAATTAGTGCTTATACAGGGGTAAAAAAATAAATGTATGTACCGAGCTTTTGAAAATATATCCTAATCTTGCACCTTCATACAAATCACATTATCCATTAAAAATTATATGTGACTATTAATTTCAACAATGCTTTCTGCCTCTGTAGAGTATAGAAATTTTATCAAAATAAAGGAGGATTTTTACTTTTAATATTTTATCCTTTAACTTTTCAATGCACAGCCATGTCATCCCCAGATTATTTTATCAAGAAAGCGGGATTTATAAATAACTCAGTTTTCCACTGTGGACTTGATTTATATATTGGCTTTTCAACTCCGCACAATTGTTTCTCTGTAGTTAATATATATTCCTTTATGATTAGAGCATAGGTTTCCTAATTTCTGCCATTAGATTGCTCCAAATTTACACATTGACAATATAAATTGAGAAAACTTTCAAATTATCTTAACAGTTGCTAAGGCATTTTTTCTCATTTTGTCAGTGATAAAGCCTGAACAAATGTCTCTTTTGAAACAATGTTTTTTTCTAGTATTATTTTTAGTACTGTTCTCTCTTAATTTTTCTTCCTCTTGCTGGAAGCAAATAAACTAGTATTTATTTTTATGCTTCACTTAATTTGGATACAAAACAAATTAATCAAATTTTCCAAGAGACCCTCAGTTGTCAGGAAGGAGAAATGTAATATATGCAGATGTTTGTCTGGATAATTAATAAAAATAATGATTAATCATCTGGGTTTAATCAAAAGCTGTTATGACATCTACTAAAAATGGAAAATAAAAAATATTTTCCCATCAAGATTAGGATATTTCTTTCCTGGTAAATAGATAAAATGAAAGTATTAAAAAGGGCATCAATGATGCCCCTGTCTTCATAAGAAAAGAGAATTAGAGGGATTAAAAAATTATATTATTACTTTTTTTAAATACTGCTAGTTAAGGAATAGAGTAGCTACAAGGGAGATAATTAAGTTGCCCAATTTTTAAATTGGTCAACCTCACCACATAATGATTTCATTGATCTCAATCTTATGGTACACCCAGGCTTTAAGGGTTAAAATAGTAGAAAGTTAATAGCTCCCCTAATTATGTTACGTTGCTACAATGTGAAAAAATACTATTTTTAATCTTCCGTTTGGTTGGTTTTTTCCCCCAATATTCCCCTGGTTAATGTCATTCAGAAAGCAGAGTTACTGGTGATTGGCCTACATTAGCCCAGGCTTCCCAGGGCCTCCCTGCTCTGCTCCCAGGGAAGGGCTTGCTCTTTCCAGAGCCCAATTATAGGATGTATGACTCTTTAGTCATTAGTTGCTAAATTGGAACCTGCCATTCACAGGGAGACGTTACACTTAATTTATACATAAAATGTCCTTTTTGGAGTCACCATTGCTTTGTCCGCAAGTGGTAAGTGAAGCCTGCAGGTTAAATGTTCTGAGAAAAACTTTGAAGTAAGGGTGCCATACCATAAATGTGCATGGTAACAGCAACTTAGACCAGAGATGGAGCAGTTGTTGGGATACTGAACTCTAGATATTCATCCCAAGGGAAGTCAACAGTGATGCTGTGGGCTCAGACTTGTCTTGCACATTGCGATGCATTTGTGTTGGAATTTGGCCCCCTGTAATGTGCTGACTATAAGCCCTCAACAGCCCCCCACCCCTCTGGAGTGACTGTCTCTGCAAGATTGCTCCCCAACAGAATTATGTCTTCTTTGGAGACCAAGAGAGTCATTCATTTCGTTTCTGAGTAATTTTCCTTCAGTAGGAAGAAAGCATCACCATGCTTGCTTCCTTTGGGCTCCTACCTTCTCTGAGTGCCTCTCTGCATTGCCCAAGCTGTGCTTCTCAAACTTTAGTGGACGAAGCCCTTTTAAAATTGCATCCAAAAAAAAAAAAAAAAGCTTAGGAATAAACCTGACCAAGGAGGTGACTTATATGCTGAAAACCATAAAACATTAATAAAGGAAATTGAAGATGATTCAAAGAAATGGAAAGATATCCCATGCTCTTGGATTGGAAGAATTAATATTGGTAAAATGGCCATACTACCCAAAGCAATCTACAGATTTAATGCAATCCCTATCAAATTACCCATGACATTTTTCACAGAACTAGAACAAATAATCCTAAAATTCATATGGGACCATAAAAGACCCACACTTGCCAAAGCAATCCTGCGGAAAAAGAACAAAGCAGGAGGCATAACCCTCCCAGATGTCAGACAATACTACTATAGTCAGACAAAAGATACTATAATCAAAATAGCATGGTATTGGCACAAAAACAGACATATGGATCAATGGAACAGAATAGAGAGTCCAGAAATAAACCTGCACACCTACAGTCAATTAATCTACAACGAAGGAGGCAAGAATACACAATGGAGAAAAGACAATCTCTTCAACAAGTGGTGTTGGGAAAGCTGGGCAGCTGAATGTAAATCAGTGAAGTTAGAACACACCCTCACACCATACACAAAAATAAACTCAAAATGGCTTAAAGACTTAAATATAAGACATGACACCATAAAACTCCTAGAAGACAACATAGGCAAAACATTCTCTGATATAAGTCATACCAGTGTTTTCTTAGGTCTGTCTCCCAAGGCAATAGAAATAAAAGCAAAAATAAACAAATGGGACCTAATCAAACTTACAAGCTTTTTCATAGCAAACCATAAACAAAACAAAAAGACAACCTGCAGACTGGGAGAAAATATTTGTAAATGATGAGACCAACAAGGGCTTAATTTCCAAAATATTCAAACAGCTCATACAACTCAATAACAACAACAACAAAATACAACCCAATTGAAAAATGGGCAGAAGACCTAAATAAACATTTCTCCAAAGAAGACATACAGATGGCCAATAGGCACATGAAAATATGCTCAACATCGCTAATTATTAAAGAAATGCAAATCAAAACTACAGTGAGGTACCACCTCACACCAGTCAGAATGGGCATCATCAGAAAATCTACGGACAGCAAATGCTGGAGAGGGTGTGGAGAGAAGGGTGGAAATGTACACTGTTGGTGGAAATGTCAATTGGTGCAGCCACTATGGAGAACAGTATGGGGGTTCCTCAAAAAACTAAAAATAGAACTACCGTATGATTCAGCAACCCCACTCCTGGGCATATACCCAGACAAATCTATAATTAAAAAAGATACATGCACCTCAAACTTTAGAGGACAAAAGAATCACCCAGAGGGCTTGTTTCTTTTTTTAATTATTTTTTAATATTTATTTTATTTATTTATTTGGCTGCACCCGCTCTTAGTTGCGGCATGCGGGATCTAGTTCCTCGACTAGGGATCAAACCCGGGCCCCCTGCATTGGGAGCGTGGAGCCTTAACCACTGGACCACCAGGGATGCCCCCAGAGGACTTGTTAAGATGGAGATTCATAAGCCAATGTCCTCTGCCCCAAGGTTCTGATTCAGTAGGTCTGGTCCAGGCCTGGGAATCTGCATTCTAACAAGCTCCCAGATGATGGTGATGCTGCTGCAGATTACCTCTTGGGTTGCACCAGCCTCGAGTATAAGTAAGTAAGTAAGTAACTAACTAAATAAATAAATAAATATTAGTGATAAAACTCACAAAGAGTGGAAAACAGTTCTCCACCTCAGCTCCACGGCTGAAAGTTGACATCACCTGAATAAGGCTGCAGAATTTTGTCTTATTCACACTTCTTCATAAATAAGGAGGGATTGTTTCTGGAATCAGTTCATAATGAAAATACAGACAATGCATTTGAAGTCTCCCTACCCAACTCTTGTTTCAACCCAAATAAAACAGAAAAATAGGGCAATTAACTAGCCGCTGTAGACAAACTAGGATGGTTTAGGCAGAGCTGCTCGGTTGTACAGCACTAGTACGCCTGTTTTGTGGGCAGCAGGAGGGGTGTCACTGGGACCTGTCTGATGTGAGGCTCTGCCCCACCAGGACACAGATCTTCTGTAGCAGGCGTGTGTTTTCACTGCTCCCTCCCCCAAGGCTCTGAGCTACTATACACACACAGGTGGATAATATCTGGGCTGGGTGTCAGGGAGGAGGATGGGGTCTGAGCTCACATCGACTTAAAGTTCTCCTCAGTTCCCAGTTGGAGGAGTGGGGAATTAATTAATCACTATCAATATAAATATTTTGTCTCTGTTAGAGACAAGTTAAAAAGTTAGACATCTAAATTGTGTGGACCACCGTATTTTAGGGTTAAACGTAATCATTCTTGGAAACCCAAATATGTAAGTGTAAAATTTACATATTTTAAAGAGAAAAAAAAACATACTGGGCTTCCCTGGTGGCACAGTGGTTAAGAATCTGCCTGCCAGCGCAGGGGACACGGGTTCGAGCCCTGGTCCGGGAAGATCCCACATGCCGCGTAGCAACTAAGCCCGTGCGCCACAACTACTGAGCCTGCGCTCTAGAGCCCGCGAGCCACAACTGCTGAGCCCGTGTGCCACAACTGCTGAAGCCCGAGCTCCTAGAGCCCGTGCTCTGCAACAAAGAGAAGCCACCGCAATGAGATGCCCGTGTACCACCACAAAGAGTAGCCCCCGCTCAGCACAACTAGAGAAAGCCCGCGGGCAGCAACAAAGACGCAGTGCAGCCATAAATAAATCAATAAATTTATAATAAAAAAAAAACTAGCATATTAGTCTCTATTGAAATATTCACATACAAGTTGGCACCTGCTTTACCTTTTTGATTCCAGACCACAAGACTAATCACTACTAGTGCTTTAAAAAAGCTCCTATTTCATTAGAATTGCTATTAGTTTTGCTGTCGGATGTTATGTGTATACCCTGTAAGGAACTATATTATTACCTGTTTGGTTTCAGAAGGTTAAGGCAAGTGTTTCACTGCACATTTTTGGACATGGCAAGTAATGTCACACCCACACAGTTCATACCAGCCGTTCACCTGAAACCAACCACTGAGTCCAGTGGTGGCAGTACTTGGCACTAGGGACTGACTTTTCTCCTCTGCAATGTCCTATTTTTTCTTGCTAAGTCACCTCAGATACACTCCAAAAAGTAGGGAAATAAATTAGAACTTGAAGGTACCCCATAGGGAGAGAGGCCACCTGGTGTTTAACCAATCTCCAGGGAAGCATCCCATCCTCCCGAAAAGCTGGGGTTTCCTGACCTGCTCCAGTCCGAGATTCTATGGCAAATCAATTCAGTGTTAGAGGCAGAATTAAGGGAGAACCACTGGGCTCTGACATAATCAGTATATATGCCAGATAGTACTCTAGGCCTGCTATTCAAACCCGTTGCTATGGAAATAATTATTATCATAATTCGCCTTATCAGATTGCTCATCCGATGAAGCTGGGAGAAAACCCGCACAGCTTCTGCACAGCAAAAACTTAACAAGCAGTTTGTTGTAATCCTGTATTACTCTACCTTGACCAGTGTAGAAATATTTGGCAACGTGTTGATCATTCGCAAATGGAAACAGAAAATTTAAGCAGCACGTTTTACCTTTTTTATTTCTTCCTTTCAGTCCACATAGTTTTGACAGTAAAAATAAGCATATTTTAAGAACCACTTAATGATTTTTAATGAATAAAATGAACCTTAATGCAATTAGTAAACTCCTTTTTGGGTTTAAGGTTTCCCAAGACACTAAACCTGAACGTTAACCCTTGACATTTCTCATCCCCACTTATGTTCCTCCCCTCACGCTGAATGGCCCTGAGATCCTGCCCCTGGGCTTTGGTTGCTTCCTGTCTCTCTCCAGCTGTCACCTGTGTGAGAACTGTCACCTAACAGACCTTTCCAACTGGAATATCAAATCAGACCCTTATGCCCCCAGGGGAGCTTTTCTGTCTGAAGTTCTCCCTCCTTCTTTCCAACCTCTTTCCTAATGGGGGAGTCCACCTGGGTCAAGTCTTTCCTCCTGGGACCCTGCTTTCTCCTGCCCTGGCCACTGCCTTCCAGCGGAAAGAGTCTGAGGAGTGTGGTCAAACCAAGGTGGGCTTGGGCCTCATTGTCCTGATACATTAAATGGGATAATGATACAGGCCCAGGGGATTGTTTCAAGGATGCAGTGATAGAACACTCTAGACTAGAGTGATTAAAGTGCAGTCCAGGTCTTCTACATCCATTACCCATATCATGACATCAACCCCATTTTCTAATCTCTTCCACACAGGTTCTTATCTGATGATTCTCCCCTATTCATGGCCTTAGTCATGTGACTCGGTCATTAAAAAACTGTGGCTTCTGGTTCCCTGCCCAATTCCGTACATACTGAGATCCCGGGGATAGTAGTGTCCCCATCAGTGGCTCATTTATACATACGGCAAATCTCTGTATGTAAAGCAACCAAGCAGACGCAGTCTTTGATTCCTGGATCGAGAGGCACATATTCTGTCCTTTCTCTGTTGCTTGCCCTCCTATTCACCTGGACTCCCCTAGTGTCCTGGGCCCTCATCTTCACCTACTGAAATAGGAGCATCTTGGGAGCCCAAGCCATTAGAAGCTGTCTTCTCACTTAAGCATTCTTTCTCCCACAATTTCATGGGTGCTCTTTCTTTTCTGAACCCTTATAAACTTGCTTTGTGCTCCCCTTATTATATATTGCTATTATATTTTCTTATATATATATATATTTATATACCTCTTAGCTAGAATTCCAGCTTATTGCAAATGAACTATATATTTTCACCTTCCAAATCCCCTACTCTGCATTGACTGTAGCAGGTCCTTAGATATATGCCCTTTTGAATGTGTTTATTCCATATCATAAAATCTATAACTGGACTAATGAAATCATCTGTGTAAAAGCATGTGAATACACTTCAAAATGACTATGATAGTAATACATTTTATAATCTTACTTTACTCTTTCAAAATGCTGTTAGATTACTTAATTAGAATTTGAATGGACATTTTTAGCGCATCTACTATTTTTATTTTGTAGTTAGAATTTGTGGCACGATCCTTCCTTCTTTAGAAATAAATCATCGAGATGTTGGGGGGCAAAAAAAAAAAAAAAAAAGTAAGTTTCTATAGCAAGTTACTCAGTTTCCCCAAATCTCAGCCCAGCTTATTCTTTTAGGCCAGAGCTCCTCAAGGTGGTCTTGGAGCCATTTGTCGGGCTAGCATGGGTCCCAGGTTTGCCCAAATAGGGATTCTTAAGGCCTTAGGGCAGCTCACAAGACAGGAGGCCGTGGCCCGCGGCCTTGAGCCTGAAGCAGCCTTGCCCATCACCCTAATGTGACTCCAAATGTTATCATTCGCTCCATCTGCCATGACCTGGGGAAGGCTGTGGAGTGCTGTTATCCTCAGCAGTTCCTAAAATGATGTAAGAAGGCAAGTAAGCACAGCACAGACCTCACGGGTACTCCAGTATGAAACTTCGTCTCATGAAAAGATAGTTACTTAAGAGCTATTCCCCACAATTAAGGTTATCTATCTTTTTAATTATTATTTAACTTTGCTAACAAGTTGGAAGTAGGGCGACCTTGTCTAAGTCGAAATATAGAATTTAAAAAATACTAATTCAGAATTTTGGGGCGTGTGTTACGTATAACACATTGTCAGACCAAGTACTCAAACAGGCAACCTGAAATGCATACTGTTCGCTAGGGAATTCAGAGTTCGTGGTTTGCTGACTTCCAGACTCGGAAACAAATTTTTGCAAAAATACTTATGTACTTATTTTAGTGCAACAAATGCTTAGAGATGGTGTAACATTTTCTGAAAATGGGCTGAGAGAGCTATTTGATGGACTGAGGTCCACCACCTCCTCACTGAGCGATTTCTCTCTGCCTTGTTTTGCCCATGTTTACAGGGATGACAATAATTGCATCCACTTTAAAGGTTATGACAATTATTTGAATGAAAATATTTAATGCACTTAGAAGATTGCCTAATTCATAGTATGTGTAAATATTGCTGTTGTAACAGTGTAGCAACTTGAGACTGATAACGATCACTCTCTATAGAAGGAAGGCTATTATGAAACACATCTGATAAACGCCCCTCTTTTTCCCTTCAGCCTTATTAGTAGCTCTATGAAGTCTTCACATGTGTAGGCTCCACTGCTGAATTAGAGCTGTAAACTGTGTGAGCACAGAGGCTGAATCTGTCTTATTTACCTCTGTACCCCCCAGCACAGGGGGTTCCCAAAACATAAGAATTAATGAATTGCCAGCAAGTGAAATTTGAAATACGGGGTCATGCATCGTGCATATTTTTTTCTTTTCTTTTTCTGCCTGCAGCTTAGAACAGTTTAGAATCAATTTCTCTTTAATGCTGAAATTCTAGCATAAGTGGTGAAAACTAATTTTCCACATCAAATTAATTTAAGCCCTGTATAATTTTTGCTATTTTTAAGAGACAGAAAATCAGTTTGAATAGACAGATTAACAGCTAATCACTAGGTAATTGCCACCTTGTTTTAAGGGCGCATGCTAACTACGTACTTGTGCCTTCAACTACAGTTGTATCTTACAGATGGGTTTTTATATCTTTGCACTAGTGAGAGCAGACAGTGGGATCTTTCAGCTGATGAACAGAGTCGTGGCTCCATTTTGCTGAGGCATAAAAAAGCAAGTGCTTCATATTGCTACACAATAATATGCTTTTATTCTGAGCACAGCCGCATGGCCTGAGCTAATTATACATTATCTAATTTACAAAGTGCACGCAGGTAGCATTAAACAGAAAACAAAACAAAACAAAACAAAAAACAACATTAACACAAATCTCTGTCTTCAGCTTTTGCTTCTCTCCTGCGCTTTCGTGCCATACACCAGCCAGCTTTTTGATACCAGGATGCGCTCAGATAGCTCACACTCAGAACTGTTTTCAGCATCTTCTCTCCCAAGTCATATCCTCCCCGTGTGCTGTCGCTCAGGGTAGGGCACATCAGACTCTCTCCCTGGATACCTGAGTTTCATCTTTACTCCCTCTCTCGTCCTCACCTCCTACACCTGCCCTGGAGCTGAGCCCATCCCTCCTCCTAAATACATTTGGAATCCACCCACTTCCTGCAGCCACTTCCTGTGATTCCACAGCCCTTCTTCCACAGTTACACCCTTTCGATTGTCACAGGCCTCCTTGACGTCAGTCTCACTCGCCTGCAACCCACTCTCCAAACTGCCGGGACAGCATTCAAAACATGACATCTATTTCCCTCGCCCTTAAGTTCACACCTCTAGCTTACGTCGTCATCCTCACCCCCTCCTCCTCCTGCAGTGACCCACCTCTGTCCGGCCTCAGCTCTCCCAGGGGAGATGTTCCCAATGCCTTGGATGGACCAGGCTCTCCTTGCCCCGGGTCTTGCCACGTGTGGTTCCCGAGGCACAGTTGCCCATCCTTGTTGGTTGACTCCTCCTTGTCCTTCACATCTCAACTTGGACATCCTTCCGGAAATCCTCTGCTGGCCTGCTCGCCCCTAAAGTACCCCTAGAGCAACCGGGACTCCTCTGATCATAGTGGGAGCCTGATGGCACCGTAATGTCTCTACTTCTGTGGCCCTCGACATCTTGGAGTTGAGAGGCTCTGTCTATTCCTTTTTTGTGCAGTACTTCCCAAAGAGACTGGGACATGATAGGTGCCCAAGTATTTGTAGAATGAATGAGTTCCATTCCTGCCACTGAGAAGACCCCAGGAAGTTTCTCACCCCTGGGGACTTCATAAACCTAAGATGGAAGAAAATAAATTGTCATTTTAATATCTAGGCTGTTTTGCTTTGGGTATGAGCAGAAATAGACCTATTTTCTGAACTAAATTTTTTTTTAAGATTTAATCTTCAAAGATGCCAAATCACCTTTGATGAAATATTTAAAGCAGCTGCGGGATTTGACATTCCTTCTAAAAAGCTGAAAATCCTGAACCGATTTGCAACTTTGAATCTCTGATTCCTCTGTCACCTTCCCTTCGTATCACTTGTGTACTGAGTTTCTATCTACAAGAAGCACGACAATTCCAAAGTTTCATGCATTTACAGAGGAGAAAACAAAGTTTGCTGACTTCTCTAGGTTTAAAACAATTACTGTGATTTTTTTTTTTTTTTTTTTTTTTTTTTTGGTCTGGTTAAAGTACCTCACATTGATTGTCACCAGGTAAATGGGAATTAATACTTACTTGAGTGGTGTGGTTGGAAAAGTAACTGCTGAATCAGCTTCTTCCTTGACCAGTTAGGATGTATGCAGTTCATACCAGGGGCTTCTGAACAGGGTCTCCTGGACCCTTACCAAGTCAGGCACAGCCCTACAAGGTCAAGTTTTGTAAATATCCAGTACCATGGAAACCCATTTTGGCTAATTTTTAGGAAACCTATGGTAGCTAACTTCTCTCTCATTGCCCTTAAATGAAAATGACTACCTATTGCTGGCCTATTTCACACACACACACACACACACACACACACACACACACGAGTCCTCAGTACTTTGCAAAATCATCCTCATTCTCTGTCATCTTAAGCACTGGAGTCCTGGAAAAATAGATCTTCTGAACGTATTTGGTAGTTTTGGGTTAAAAGCACATGTGTGTCTATAGTTCCCACTGTCATTTACCAGGACCTGTAAGTGCTACGTGCCGTTAAGAACGAAGCAAAACAGAAAAAGCCCTGTCTTCCTGGCGCTCACATTCTAGCAGGAGCAGGCTAATAATAATACGACTAATAAATAAGGAAGGACACCGGGTAGCAGTGTACGGTGAGGGGTGGCTTGGAGAGCAGCCGGGCAGAGGAAGGGCTGGGGTGAGAAGGCGGGATTCCAGAAGAGCCTGAAGGCAGTGGAGAGGAGCCATGAGGAGGTGTAGGGAGGGAAGGGGGAGGCGTGTCCTGGGCAGAAAGAACAGGTGCACAGGCTGTGGGGTGAGGGTCCTCCTGGAGTGGGAGAAGCCCCCGGGGGGTAGGGAGAGTGGACGGGGGGAGCTGAGGAAGGGGCCAGACTGAGGGGCCTTGTAACTGACGCTCCTTTCACGGCTCGGCGTTGTACTTACACGGAAAGAAGAACCCTCCCCCCCACGTGGTACACCTTTTAAAAACAGTGGAGCTCTCACCCATATCCTGCCTTGATTTTGAACCTTGAAATCAGTTCCAGGTGTGGGCCGGGTAAAGTGCTCGCCCTGTTGGCTCACCCGTGCCATCTAGTGGTGAACGCTTGCAATTACCGGATTTTCTGACCCTAAGGTGGGCGGGGGCAGGGTGCTCTTGTGGGAATAACAATACGTGTCCAAGGGGGGAGGGGGGGATGAATTGGGAGACTGGGATCTCCATGTATACGCTAATATGTATAAAATGGATAACTAATAAGAGCCTGCTGTATAAAAAAAATAAATAAAATTCAAAAATTCAAAAAAAGAGAAAAGAATTCAAAAAACCCCCACAAAAACAGATGAATGGATAAAGAAAAAAACCCAAAACAATACGTGTGGAAAGCTTTCTGAAAACATACAGGGAAATGAAGACCTCCGGGTGCGAATTGCTCCTTCATTGGCTTATGTCAAGCGTGAATCAGAAAAAAAACCCTGAAATCTATAGCAGCAAGTTTTACGAAATGTCCTTCAACATCAATGGAACTGAAGAAATTGTTTGAAAACAGAAAAAAAGTACAAGTGAAGTGAAAGATTACAAAGGAAGAGTGAATGAGGAAAACGTTGAGCAGAAGTTGGATATAGATAAGCAAAAAGTATACTCAAGTGTCATACTAATATCAGGTTAATTAATTAACTCTATAGAATTATATCAAATTAATTTATTTTATAGAATTCAGCTATGGAATAAACTATGCATGATGCATTTTGTGAGTTTTAGCAGGTATTATAAGTTTCCTTTTCATATTCTGTAGTAGGTTTGGTTGACATTTACAGAAACACAATTATCATCTGTTCCAGAGATGTCCAGTGGGGTAGCTTTTAAAATGTAAACTTACATTAATTCAAATAGATATATTTAAAACTCAGTTCTCAGTCTTGCTTGCCACATTTCAAGTGCTCGATAGCCACATTGACTAGACACCACCGTACTGGACAGTGAAATTCCCACTTCCGTCACTGCAGAAAGTTCTACTGGATGGGCTAGTCTATTATATTGTTTTCTCAATAGAGCAGATGTACTCCACAAACATGTTCTGAACACCTACTGTGTGCTAGACAGCTTAGCAGTTCCTTACAGCAGATTAAAGAGAAATAAAGTAAAGCATAATTAGTCTCCTAAAGGGCAAAATCTAGGAATTGAGGAGTTTCACACTGTAACCAGATGTTTTCCATCCATTGTGAGAAGAGATATAATACTTGTATATTCAATGACTGAGGTACCGAAGAAGGCCCCCCAGAGAATACACCATTTAAGATGTGTTTTAAAGATATACAGGAATATTACCAAAAACAAACAAACAAACAGAAAAACAAGGAGGGGAGAGAGTATTTTAAGTAGCGGATATAGCTTTTGCAAAGTTAGGGAAGTGTAAATTGGTGTGGGGTATCTGGAGGATGACAGTTAATTCTGTGTGGCTGGTCCATGGGACAATAAATGTGAATCATAATTGGAGGGCGAGGTTAGGGCTTGCTAGAAGGGCCCTTTCATCACAGCAAGCACAGTCCTCTTTATCCTGTCAGATAACTGGAGAACCATGGAAAATTTTATGCAGCAAGTTATGGGATTACTCTTCATTTTAGAGATTACTTTTTTGATGTGGCATAAAAGAAGGAAGTTGCTGGAGAACCGTAGCACTTTACACCCTGCATCCCACATGTAATTAAAAAATATATATTTGGAGTCCAAAAAAAAATATCAGTTCACCTCTCTGTGCCTGCCTGTTTTCCCTTTTGATAAATGGGGCTAATAGTGTCTGGCTTATAAAGTTGTTGGGGAAAATTAGATGAGCCCACTCATGTAGGACTGTTAATAAGGGCTCAATGCTATTACTGTTATTAAAGGTTTGAAATTATCTAAGGAAAGCATTTAACATAAGGAAAATGTAAGAGGTGGATGATTCTGCAAAGGATGCAGGGAATGAGATAGGGAGAAAGAATGGTCCAAGTGCTTGGTGGAGGCCTGAGAGAGAAGAGCTTTCTAAGACCCTAAAGAAAGGATTTCCAAGGAGGAGGGGGAAGTCAATATAAAAAGTACTGCAGGGAAGGTTTAGTGAGTGATGACCGGGGTGAGCGTATTGGGTTTGGCCAGTAGGAGATCACTGGTGGGTGAGGAGGGGACGTTTATGAAGACGGGCCTGGTGAAGGTTGGATCAACTGCTAATCCACCCACCGAGCAAAGATTCCATGACTCGGAGACAGGAGCCTATGGGTTTTACTGAGAACCTAGATTTATATCCATATATAAACGTAAACTCAGCGTGAGGGAGATTAACTTGAAGAATTCAAGGTAGCGAAGAGGGTGTGCAGGAGTCAAGGTTCTAGAATCCAGTTCTGCTGATACCTCCGCCAGCTCCATTGCCTTAGATGAGCCTCTTCTTTGGGGGCCCCGGTGCCCCCATCTGTAAAGAAGAAGGAAGTGGATTAGGTGATCTTCAGTGCCACTCTCAGTTCTGAATGCCCACGAGTTTCCACCACTCATCTTATTTCAGGTAATTATAAAGTGAATATTATTTCAAGATGGCAATGTCTCAAGCTGCATTCTTCACCTACTAACAACTGTAATGGGTCCTAATGAGGTCATACATTCTGAAGTAGAATTAGTATCAGTAGAATTAGATTAGCATGGGTTCAATAGTATATTGTCCCCAAAGGAAGAAATTGCTCCCTGGACATCACACTCCTGTATATATTAGATACTTGTTATTTTGTAGGTCCTTGTTTACTTACTAAAGGTATTTCTATAGCCATATAGTCATTCATGTATTCACTCAACTTTGAACAACTTCTGTGTGCCAGACACACCTTTAAGTGCAAGATACAGAGATGAGAGGACCCAACTTATCCCAGGCAAGTTGTGAGGACAAATATCAGAACATATAAATGGCAATTCTGTGTGAAAGCACAGCAGGAGTTCTGTCTGGAGAAAGGACTGATGTGTTCTTTCAGGTTTAAAACAGCATAGACAGACCTTCTTCTTTCACGAATTCTTTGGCTTTCCATGAACATATTTCTGGTGTGCATCTGTTATTCTTGAAATTCCCTTTAACTTGCTTACCTCAGTAATCAAATGGAGCTTTTGAAAAGCATAAGGCTAAAAGATAAAATCTGTTAATTTTTATATAATGTAGTATGATTGGCATGATACTTATATGAAGAAATGAAAAGTTATGTATTTTTGCCCTTTACTTACTTGTATCACCTACAGTTAATAATTCTGATATGGCTTTCAGTTTATTAGAAATCTCTATATTGTATGACATCCCCAAACTTTATGAATATAGGTGAATACTGGAAAGATTTTTATGTATATGCTTGAATATAATGTTCAATTTATAGGCAAATCCAAATGACCTTTTAAAAAAGCCTGCACAGTAAACACTTTCCAAAGAAAGTACATTTCTGTGAGGATTTTGTAGATAATGAAATGAAAGCTAGTGGTGTTTTGTTTCTGAAGACATCTCTGACATTTCAGTAAACAATACACTTTTAAGAAATGAAAGCTCTCTGCAGTCACAGAGGTGCGTTTCAGGATTGCTTATTGCCAACATTTAAAAAATAAACACCACCGGCATTCAAGTCCCTCTGTTCTAAATTGCAGCACCTTATGAAATATGCCCAGAGGATTATCTGATGTCTATGGTGTGGAAAAGGACTCCAGCAGGAGACTTGGCCTTCAATCAGTGCCCACTGAATGCCACAGGTAATGTAGGATGACCCTCCAAAGTTGACCACCCACTCACAGCAGCAGGCTGTGTTCCTCACCATGCTTTGTCCTATGTCCAAAAATAAATCTGTCCAATAAGCAGTTAATAAAACAATTTTAGTAAAGGGCTTCCTAAGTGGAGCCAACGAAGAGACCTGGAAAATCTTGATGATGCAGTGGTTTCTCAGTGTGACTAATATGCATTGTAAAAATAATCAAAGTAACAATTTCACATGCATGTTTGTTAAAAGCGCGAAATTGTACGAACCCAGGTTTTCAGCCCGCCTCCCAGTTCTGTGTCCCCTCCCAGCCTCCCTGTCGTAAAGCTCTCTGTTTTTGTGACTCGCAGGCACCGCTAGCAGACGCTGCTCGCTCAGTCTTCACGGAGTGGCCTTCTGGGAACAGCCGAGCTTTGCAAGATGCATATCCAATGAGTACAGACACTTGCGGCATTCAGTAGGTGCAAAGCCAGCTTTAGTACTTGCTCTGTTTATTTTCTGCTAATGATCGCTGTGTGAGAGTTTAATCTTCTGCTATACAATCAAATCAGTAAAGTCTCTGAAAAAAAAAAAAATGCCTGAAGGAAAAAAGTCTGTGCTAGAAAGCTAATTTTTATGTCAGTGCTAAACTGTTTTGTTCCTAGGGTTTGGGTTTTTATGGATCCTGCTATTTAAATGAATGGATTCCTTGTCCAATGAGGGAAAGGCGTGAATAAAATCTGCTACTCAGGCTTATCTATAAGAGTTAAACTATGTATTATGATTGGCACAAATCTGTGTTACGTAGTACATAAGACTCATTTCAAAATACCGTACATTTTAAAATTAAATTCTTTAGTACTTTAGTAGATGGGAAATGATAAAGCTGTGTCATGTAGGTATCAAATTTCTCACTGCATTTTGACATTAAGACACCAAAAAAAAAAAAAAAAGACAGCGTTATTGTATCAGAGAAAATTAGCTGCTTGCAAAAGATTATATGGGACAAATTTTCAAAAATAGCCCCTCTTCTCCCACACATCATTGAATTATTCACAGAGTATGCTCTATGAATATTTCGAGCACAGTTAAGTGTCACTTGGTATTTTACGAGTGCAAGTCATTGTCATTTTCGGAGACTGTTGTCATTCATCCTGACAGTCGAGAGAGCTTCCTGCGTGAACAAACATCGCGGGTCTCAGAACAAAATATGAGCCGGAGCCGCTGGAGAGCCCAACGTTGGCAGGGATGCTGTTCAGTTAAGAGACTTGAAGTTTTGTTGTGCTTATATTTTCTTTCCATATTCTTACAGTTGCTCACAAATAAGCCTTATTCTTAAAAAAAATCCTAAAGAACATTCTTGTTTGTGGATGGAGAAGTAGCTTGTACAATAAGAACGCTTCTTAGTGAAGTAAATGTATTTGATTATCAGAAAAACAAAAAGCACATTTTAAAAACATCTGAAAACCAAATGCTGTCTAATATGCTTACTGACCAAATCAGTAAGTAAACTGATGATTATTTGGCTACACAGACCCTTATTTCTATTATTGTGTGTATGTACATTCATATATATACATACATGTTATTGTATATATATACATAAATACTGATTACACACAAATACATATGTTTAATAATATATATTTATGTGCATATCAGTATTTGGTGATATTTGGCTTCACTGAGCCTTATTTCTGTCAAAATTGACATATTTCAGAATTAAGTATATATATATATATATATATATATATATATATATATATATATATAAAACCAAGAGTTTCTTATGAATTTAATTTTTAATGAATTTTATTTTCCCCTAATTTTAGACATTCGACTCTGTTTACTTAATCTTAATAATATGCATATTTAGTTCTTCTTTATTCATGGTAATAAATATGAGAATAATTGCATGGATTAAGTAAACCATAGGTCAATTCTTACAAATTTGTTAAGAATGAATAATATCACTTGTTGGCAGAAAATTTTTCCTTCCTAAATTCAGTGTTTTGCACAGTAGTATTTCAATGAGTCTGCGTTCTGCGAGTACAGGTCATCTGATAATGGAGAGAAACAGAAACACTCAGTGAAACAGGAGAGATGGTCTCGGATTGTGAGTCGCATAGAAATCACGCAGTCAGTGATTGGACAGCCGATGTGTCCGTGCCCGTGCTGACTTGCAGACAGAAATCAAGTGCGTGATTTTGTAGAAAAAGGAGCAGCCTCAGGGCATTCAGCTTCCACAGAGGACCAAGCACTCAGCTGGGCACTTTCACAAATAAACTTCAGTCCCCACCACAACCTGCAAGTGGGCATCCCTGCCCCAGGTTGAAGCTCCGCTGGGGAACAGTCCAGTTACCTGAGGCAAGGGTGAAATCTGCATCCCAGGTACAACTGTTCCAAAACTTAACCTCCTTTCTGGAGGCCTTACTCCCTCCTGAGCCTTTGATTTGAAATCCTCTGCCCTAGATTCTGGTGCTGGGGGTACCTTCTTCTGGTTGTGTGTCCTTCGGGAAAGTCATGTGATCTCACTCAAGTCTTGGCTTGCTATTTGCAACTGAAATCGGTAGCCTCATCTTAGCATCTCTGGAGGTTTTGAGGAAAAGTAGATGAGATACCGTATGTGAGATGTTTGCAAAGCAAAGAGGTTTGTAACTCTGACGTATTAATATCTACAGGTAAAGAAAATGGGTTGTGTTAAAAATTATCTCCGTAAGAGTAAAATTTTAGAACTCAACAAGTTATTAACTTGAACTCTTCATGTGGAAATATACAGATAGATATAGATGAATGGATAGATAGGTAGGTAGACAGGTGGATAATTGAATGGATGGATGGATGGATGGATAGGATTGATGTCACATGTATTTTTTTTTAAATCACGTGAGGTTTTTTTTAAAATAAATTTGTTTATTTATTTATTTATTTTGGCTGTGTTGGGTCTTCGTTGTTGGGTCTTCGTTGCTGTGTGCAGGCTTTCTCTAGTTGCGGTGAACGGGGGCTACTCTTCCCTGAGGTGTGTGGGCTTCTCCTTGTGGTGGCTTCTCTTGTTGTGGAGCACAGGCTCTAGGGCCTGCGGGCTTCAGTACTTGTGGCATGTGGGCTCAGCAGTTGTGACTCACGGGCTCTAGAGCGCAGGCTCAGTAGTTGTGGCGCACGGGCTTAGTTGCTCCGCAGCATGTGGGATCTTCATGGACCAGGGCTCAAACCCGTGTCCCCTGCATTGGCAGGTGATTCTTAACCACTGCACCACCAGGGAAGTCCCAAATGTCACATGTATTTTTGCTCATGAATTCTGTTTATATACACATATAGAAATATATACATACTTATACATCCATACATACATGCCTCTAGTACTTGCCTAGGGACCATGGTCTTCTCTTTTACAAGTTCAGGGAAGTATAGGACCAATGTATGCCTTAAAGAATGGTTACCTAGTACATCGAGCTCATCATGTGTACTCTGAAAAGTCAGTTGGAGGTGGAAATTAAATCCCCTTCCTTGCAGGCTTGTACTCTTGTGGCTTCACATACTTTGCCTGAGTAACAAAGCTAGGTAGTGCTTACGATGTACAGTAGTTCTGTCTCCCACAAATTCTTAAATTACCTTGAAGACTCTGCCTCTTCTCTAGTAGAGTTTGTCATTTCACAATTTAATATTCTATTTTCCTTGGGGGATTCCATTTCTTGCCAATCTATATTCATAAAACTCATTAAATGTTAATTGTCACCCACTGCAGATAATTATTTAAAATAAGCAGATCTGTGTTTTCCACATAGATTACAATATGTGTACATACCCACATAGATTACAATCTTTTGTATGCCCATTTTATAAAATTATATGAAGACTAAGTTTGAAATGACATTTTATCATCAACAAATATTAGTTGAGTGTGTCCTATGAACTCTCATACTTATAAACCAATTGAGATAGACAGAAAGGTGTCATTAATCAGTTTAATATATAAAATCACTAATCTGTCATATTGAACATTTACTGAATTCCTTGAGGACAGAAACCATTTCTTTTTTTTTTTTTTTTTAAACATCTTTATTGAAGTATAATTGCTTTACAATGGTGTGTTAGTTTCTGCTTTACAACAAAGTGAATCAGCTATATGTATACATATATACCCATATCCCCTCCCTCTTGCGTCTTCCTCCCACCCTCCCTATCCCACCCCTCTAGGTGGTCACAAAGCAACGAGCTGATCTCCCTGTGCTATGCGGCTGCTTCCCACTAGCTATCTATTTTACATTTGGTAGTGTATATATGTCCATGCCACTCTCTCACCCTGTCACATCTCACCCCTCCCCCTCCCCATATCCTCAAGTCCATTCTCTAGTAGGTCTGTGTCTTTCTTCCCGTCTTGCCACTAGGTTCTTCATGACCTTTTTTTTTCCCCCTTAGATTCCATATATATGTGTTAGCATACTGTATTTGTTTTTCTCTTTCTGACTTACTTCACTCTGTATGACAGACTCTAACTCCATCCACCTCATTACAAATACCTCCATTTCATTTCTTTTTATGGCTGAGTAATATTCCATTGTACATATGTGCCACATCTTCTTTATCCATTCATCCGATGGTGGACACTTAGGTTGCTTCCATGTCCTGGCTATTGTAAATAGAGCAGCAATGAACATTTTGGTACATGACTCTTTTTGAATTATGGTTTTCTCAGGGTATATGCCCAGTAGTGGGATTGCTGGGTCGTATGGTAGTTCTATTTTTAGTTTTTTAAGGAACCTCCATACTGTTCTCCATAGTGGCTGTATCAATTTACATTCCCACCAACAGTGCAAGAGGGTTCCCTTTTCTCCACACCCTTTCCAGCATTTATTGTTTGTAGATTTTTTGATGATGGCCATTCTGACTGGTGTGAGATGATACCTCATTGTAGTTTTGATTTGCATTTCTCTAATGATTAATGATGTTGAGCATTCTTTCATGTGTCTGTTGGCAATCTGTATATCTTCTTTGGAGAAATGTCTATTTAGGTCTTCTACCCATTTTTGGATTGGGTTGTTTGTTTTTTTGATATTGAGCTGCATGAGCTGCTTGTAAATCTTGGAGATTAATCCTTTGTCAGTTGCTTCATTTGCAAATATTTTCTCCCATTCTGAGGGTTGTCTTTTGGTCTTGTTTATGGTTTCCTTTGCTGTGCAAAAGCTTTTTAGTTTCGTTAGGTCCCATTTGTTTATTTGTGTTTTTATTTCCATTTCTCTAGGAGCTGGGTCAAAAAGGATCTTGCTGTGATTTATGTCATAGAGTGTTCTGCCTATGTTTTCCTCTAAGAGTTTGATAGTGTCTGGCCTTACACTTAGGTCTTTAATCCATTTTGAGTTTATTTTTGTGTATGGTGTCAGGGAGTGTTCTAATTTCATACTTTTACATGTACCTGTCCAATTTTCCCAGCACCACTTATTGAAGAGGCTGTCTTTTCTCCACTGTATATGCTTGCCTCCTTTATCAAAGATAAGGTGACCATATGTGTGTGGGTTTATCTCTGGGATTTCTATCCTGTTCCATTGATCTATATTTCTGTTTTTGTGCCAGTACCAAACTGTCTTGATTACTGTAGCTTTGTAATATAGTCTGAAGTCAGGGAGCCTGATTCCTCCAGCTCCATTTTTCATTCTCAAGATTGCTTTGTCTATTCGGGGTCTTTTGTGTTTCCATACAAATTGTGAAATTTTTAGTTCTACTTCTGTGAAAAATGCCAGTGGTAGTTTGATAGGGATTGCATTGAATCTGTAGATTGCTTTGGGTAGTATAGTCATTTTCACAATGTTGATTCTTCCAATCCAAGAACATGGTATATCTCTCCATCTATATGTATCCCCTTTAATTTCTTTCATCAGTGTCCTTTAATTTTCTGCATACAGGTCTTTTGTCTCCTTAGGTAGGTTTATTCCTAGATATTTTATTCTTTTTGTTGCAATGGTAAACGGGAGTGTTTTCTTAATTTCACTTTCAGATTTTTCATCATTAGTATATAGGAATGCAAGAGATTTCTGTGCATTAATTTTGTATCCTGCTACTTTACCAAATTCATTGATTAGCTCTAGTAGTTTTCTGGTAGCATCTTTAGGATTCTCTATGTATAGTATCATGTCATCTGCAAACAGTGACAGCTTTACTTCTTCTTTTCCGATTTGGATTCCTTTTATTTCTTTTTCTTCTCTGATTGCTGTGGCTAACACTTCCAAAACTATGTTGAATAATAGTGGTGAGAGTGGGCAACCTTGTCTTGTTCCTGATCTTAGTGGAAATGGTTTCAGTTTTTCACCATTGAGGACCAATGTTGGCTGTGGGTTTGTCATATATGGCCTTTATTATGTTGAGGAAAGTTCCCTCTATGCCTACTTTCTGCAGGGCTTTTATCATAAATCGGTGTTGAATTTTGTCGTAAGCTTTCTCTGCATCTATTGAGATGATCATATGGTTTTTCTCCTTCAATTTGTTAATATGATGTATCACATTGATTGATTTGCGAATATTGAAGAATCCTTGCATTCCTGGAATAAACCCCACTTGATCATGGTGTATAATCCTTTTAATGTGCTGTTGGATTCTGTTTGCTAGTATTTTGTTGAGGATTTTTGCATCTGTGTTCATCAGTGATATTGGCCTGTAGTTTTCTTTCATTGTGACATCTTTGTCTGGTTTTGGTATCAGGGTGATGGTGGCCTCGTAGAATAAGTTGGGGAGTGTTCCTCCCTCTGCAATATTTTGGAAGAGTTTGAGAAGGATAGTTGCTAGCTCTTCTCTAAATATTTGATAGAATTCGCCTGTGAAGCCATCTGGTCCTGGGCTTTTGTGTGTTGGAAGATTTTTAATCACAGTATTCAATTTCAGTGCTTGTGATTGGTCTGTTCATATTTTCTATTTCTTCCTGGTTCAGTCTCGGCAGGTTGTGCATTTCTAAGAATCTGTCCATTTCTTCCAGGTTGTCCATTTTATTGGCATAGAGTTGCTTGTAGTAATCTCTCATGATCGTTTGTATTTCTGCAGTGTCAGTGGTTACTTCTCCTTTTTCATTTCTAATTCTATTGATTTGAGTCTTCTCCCTTTTTCTCTTGATGAGTCTGGCTAATGGTTTATC
Organism: Eubalaena glacialis; assembly: GCF_028564815.1. NCBI lineage: Eukaryota > Metazoa > Chordata > Mammalia > Artiodactyla > Balaenidae > Eubalaena > Eubalaena glacialis. The sequence continues at coordinate 92,717,042 of NC_083727.1, forward strand.
AATTTTGTTTATCTTCTCAAAGAACCAGCTTTTAGTTTCATTGATTTTTGCTATTGTTTCCTTCATTTCTTTTTCATTTATTTCTGATCTGATCTTTATGATTTCTTTCCTTCTGCTAGCTTTGGGGTTTTTTTGTTCTTCTTTCTCTAATTGCTTTAGGTGCAAGGTTAGGTTGTTTATTCGAGATGTTTCCTGTTTCTTGATGTAGGCTTGTATTGCTATAAACTTCCCTCTTAGCACTGCTTTTGCTGCATCCCATAGGTTTTGGGTGGTCGTGTCTCCATTGTCATTTGTTTCTAGGTATTTTTTGATTTCCCTTTTGATTTCTTCAGTGATCACTTCGTTATTAAGTAGTGTATTGTGTAGCCTCCATGTGTTTGTATTTTTTACAGATCTTTTCCTGTAATTGATATCTAGTCTCATAGCGTTGTGGTCGGAAAAGATACTTGATACGATTTCAATTTTCTTAAATTTACCAAAGCTTGATTTGTGACCCAAGATATGATCTATCCTGGAGAATGTTCCATGAGCACTTGAGAAAATGTGTATTCTGTTGTTTTTGGGTGGAATGTCCTATAAATATCAATTAAGTCCATCTTGTTTAATGTATCATTTAAAGCTTGTGTTTCCTTATTTATTTTCACTTTGGATGATCTGTCCATTAGTGAAAGTGGGGTGTTAAAGTCCCCTACTATGATTGTGTTGCTGTCGATTTCCCCTTTTATGGCTGTTAGTATTTGCCTTATGTATTGAGGTGCTCCTATGTTGGGTGCATAAATATTTACAATTGTTATACTTTCCTCTTGGATCGATCCCTTGATCATTATATAGTGTCCTTCTTTGTCTCTTGTAATAGTCTTTATTTTAAAGTCTATTTTGTCTGATATGAGAATTGCTACTCCAGCTTTCTTTTGATTTCCATTTGCATGGAATATCTTTTTCCATACCCTTACTTTCAGTCTGTATGTGTCTCTAGGTCTGAAGTGGGGCTCTTGTAGACAGCATATATATGGGTCTTGTTTTTGTATCCATTCAGCCAGTCTGTGTCTTTTGGTGGGAGCATTTAATCCATTTACATTTAAGGTAATTATCGATATGTATGTTCCTATTCCCATTTTCTTAAATGTTTTGGGTTTGTTATTGTAGGTGTTTTCCTTCTCTTGTGTTTCTTGCCTAGAGAAGTTCCTTTAGCATTTGTTGTAAAGCTGGTTTGGTGGTGCTGAACTCTCTCAGCTTTTGCTTGTCTGTAAAGGTTTTAATTTCTCCATCAAATCTGAATGGGATCCTTGCTGGGTAGAGTAACCTTGGTTGTAGGTGTTTCTCCTTCATCACTTTAAGTATATCCTGCCACTCCCTTCTGGCTTGCAGCGTTTCTGCTGAAAGATCAGCTGTTAACCTTATGGGGATTCCCTTGTGTGCTATTTGTTGTTTTTCCCTTGCTGCTTTTAATATGTTTTCTTTATATTTAATTTTTGATAGTTTGATTAATATGTGTCTTGGCGTGTTTCTCCTTGGATTTATCCTGTATGGGACTCTCTGTGCTTCCAGGACTTGATTAACTATTTCCTTTCCCATATTAGGGAAGTTTTCAACTATAATCTCTTCAAATATTTTCTCAGTCCCTTTCTTTTTCTCTTCTTCTTCTGGGACACCTATAATTCGAATGTTGCTGCGTTTAGTGTTGTCCCAGTGGTCTCTGAGACTGTCCTCAATTCTTTTCATTCTTTTTTCTTTATTCTGGTCTGCAGTAGTTATTTCCACTATTTTATCTTCCAGGTCACTTATCCATTCTTCTGCCTCAGTTATTCTGCTATTGATCCCGTTTAGAGTGTTTTTAATTTCATTTATTGTGTTTTTCATCATTGCTTGGTTCCTCTTTAGTTCTTCTACGTCCTTGTTAAATGTTTCTTGCATTTTGTCTATTCTATTTCCAAGATTTTGGATCATCTTTACTATCATTATTCTGAATTCTTTTTCAGGTAGACTGCCTATTTCCTCTTCATTTGTTAGGTCTGGTGTGTTTTGACCCTGCTCCTTCACCTGCTGTGTGTTTTTTTGTCTTCTCATTTTGCTTATCTTACTGTGTTTGGGGTCTCCTTTTCACAGGCTGCAGGTTCGTAGCTCCTGTTGTTTTTGGTATCTGTCCCCAGTGGCTAAGGTTGGTTCCGTGGGTTGTGTAGGCTTCCTGGTGGAGGGGACTAGTGCCTGTGTTCTGGTGGATGAGGTTGGATCTTGTCTTTCTGGTGGGCACGTCCACGTCTGGTGGTGTGTTTTGGGGTGTCTGTGGCCTTATTATGATTTTAGGCAGCCTCTCTGCTAATGGATGAGGCTGTGTTCCTATCTTGCTAGTTGTTTGGCATAGGGTGTCCAGCACTGTAGCTTGCTGGTCATTGAGTGGAGCTGGGTCTTGATGTTGAGATGGAGATCTCTGAGAGATTTTCGCTGTTTGGTATTACGTGGAGCTGGGAGGTCTCTTGTGAACCAGTGTCCTGAAGTTGGCTCTCCCACCTCAGAGGCACAGCCCTGATACCTGGCTTGAGCACCAAGAGCCTTTCATCCACACGGCTCAGAATAAAAGGGAGAAAAAATAGAAAGAAAGAAAGAAAGAGGATAAAATAAAGCTATTATAATAAAAAATAAGAAAAAAAATTGTTAAGAATAAATTTATTAAGAAATTTTTTTTTAATTTTTAAAAATAGATTTATTAATTTTCTATAATAAAAAATAAGAAAAAAAATTATAAAGAAAAAAATTTATTAAGAAAAAAATTTTAATTTTTTAAAATAAAAAATATGAAAAAACTTATTAAAAAAATTTTTTTTAATTTTTAAAAATAGAAAATAAGGAAAAAAATATTAAGAAAACATTTATTAGGAAAAAAAAATTTTTTAGTTAAAAAAAAAAAAAAAACGGACGGACCTAACCGTAGGACTAATGGTGAAAGCAAAGCTATACAGACAAAATCTCACCCAGAAGCATACACACATACACTCACAAAAAAAGGAAAAGGGGAAAAGTTAATATATCCTGCTCCCAAAGTCCACCTCCTGAATTTGGGATGATTCGTTGTCTATTCAGGTATTCAACAGATGCAGGCACATCAAGTTGTTTGTGGATCTTTAATCCGCTGCTTCTGAGGCTGCCGGGAGAGATTTCCCTTTCTCTTCTTTGTTCGCACAGCTCCCGGGGTTCAGCTTTGGATTTGGACCCGCCTCTGCATGTAGGTCGCCTGAGGGCGTCTGTTCCCCGCCCAGACAGAACGGGGTTAAAGGAGCAGCTGATTCGGGGGCTCTGGCTCAGTCAGGCCAGGGGGAGGGAGCGGTACGGAGGAGGCGGGGCGAGCCTGCGGCGGCAGAGGCGTCGTGACGTTGCAGCAGCCCGAGGCGCGCCGTGCGCTCTCCCGGGGAAGTTGTCCCCGGATCACGGGAGCCTGGCCGTGGCGGGCTGCACAGGCTCCCGGGAGGGGCGGTGTGGAGAGTGACCTGCGCTCGCACACAGGCTTCTTGGTGGCGGCAGCAGCAGCCTTAGCGTCTCATGCCCATCTCTGGGGTCCGCGCTGATCGCCACGGCTCGCGCCCGTCTCTGGAGCTCGTTTAGGCGGCGCTCTGAATCCCCTCTCCTTGCGCGCCGCGAAACAAAGAGGAAAGAAAAAGTCTCTTGCCTCTTCGGCAGCTGCAGACTTTTTCCCAGACTCCCTCCCGGCTAGCTGTGGTGCACTAGCCCCTTCAGGCTGTGTTCACGCCGCCAGCCCCAGTCCTCTCCCTGCGATCCGACCGAAGCCCGCGCCTCAGCTCCCAGCCCCCGCCCGCCCCGGCGGCTGAGCAGACAAGCCTCTCGGGCTGGTGAGTGCTGCTCGGGGCCGATCCTCCGTGCGGGAATCTCTCCGCTTTGCCCTCCGCACCCCTGTGGCTGCGCTCTCCTCCGTGGCTCCGAAGCTTCCCCCCTCCGCCACCCGCAGTCTCCGCCCGCGAAGGGGCTCCTAGTGTGTGGAGACCTTTCCTCCTTCACAGCTCCCTCCCACTGGTGCAGGTCCGTCCCTATTCTTTTGTCTCTGTTTTTCTTTTTTCTTTTGCCCTACCCAGGTACGTGGGGAGTTTCTTGCTTTTTGGGAGGTCTGAGGTCTTCTGCCAGCGTTCAGTGGGTGTTCTGTAGGAGCAGTTCCACGTGTAGATGTATTTCTACTGTATCTGTGAGAAGGAAGGTGATCTCCGTGTCTTACTCTTCCGCCATCTTGCCCAGACCCCCCCGAAAGCATTTCTTTTAATCTTCATTTCTCTAGTGCCCAACACAATGCTAAGCATATTCTAGATATTCCGTAGATGCTTGTGTAAAGAATGACTCTGCCACTTTTCTTATCAGGAGGGGGATGCTGGCAGCTGGAGAGTTCTAAGAAGGTGAGGTACCAGACTTAATGTTCGTGAATTTTAACCACATGAAATTAATAGGTATTATCCCTCACGTGCAATTTTCCTAACCCAAAAATATCTAGAAATGTGGAGTGATTTATGACATTACTTCATGAACTTACTTGGCCATTGCAGAAGAGTTTCAGTAAGCTAAAATTCATGAAGTCTCTTGGAAACTTTGTAAGATACAAAATTAAACACTATGATCCAACTGCTGTTTATAAAAAAAAAAGTCACAAACAAATGCACACAGTTTAAAAAAGTGAGGCTAGAGGAATAAAGTGCTTAATGTAGATGGATTCTTGGAGATTTCATGTGTTTTTTCCATACGTTAATATTTCATTTCATATTCTGGGATATTTTTTGAATTTTGTACCAAGCAAGGTAGAAATAATTTCTGAACCTATGGAGAAATAGGCACAGAGTTCAGGCACATTAAGAATAGTGTCTCTTTTACTTATAAAAATATGTGGAGAAAATGGGTGAATATTGTGGACCAAGGGGGCCAGTCCCACCCCTCCCCAAATTAAACAAACAGACTGCCTTGTCTCTGGTGCACCTGGACAATCAGGGTACTTCTCTCTCTCTCTCTCTTCCCCCCCCACCCTGTCCTCTCTCTCACTCATTCTCTCCCTCTTTTTCTCTCTCTCTTTTATTCACATACAAATACATGCCTACACACACACACCCGAAGCGACAGATGACATAGAACTAGCAGAATGGATGCCCTCTGCAGGTAGACAGTTCTAGAACAAGGTCACAGATATTCCCCTAGCAGAAGTCCCTCCACAGGGAAATTTGAAGAATTGGTATAAATGTTTCCTTTGAGGTCACTGTCCTTTATAACCTCTGTTTCTATTTTTCAAGACGTCATTTAATGAATGAATAGATACAGAAGTTGGAGCAATGATCTGTCTAGTCATGGAAAGGTTGATTTTGTGGGAAGGGATGTCAAGGAGCTTGAATTGTGGTTTAAGGACTTGTTTCTCCAGTTTTCCTCTACTTTTATGAGTGTTAATTAGAGAGAGATAGAGAGAACGATAGAGAGAGATGGGGTGAGTGAGAGGGAGACAGAGACAGAGACAGAGAGAGGCTGGGGTGGAGAATGCACTTGCTGCTTCTTGCAGGGCCCAGCAGGAGGGCAGGTGACAATCACAGGATTGGAGGTACACCAAAGAGTGAGTGAATCACTCAGCTTATTACACACAATAAGCACTCAACACAGAGTTGTGAAAATAGAAGACGGAGTAACAAACCCCTCCTGGAAAAGTCCAGGAAGGAGGCAGTGATCTCTGGTCTGGCAACAGGTCTTGGGCAAGCGTGAGTGGGGAGTTGCCATCCCCTCCAATGGGAACGGCTCTCAGCTGCGTGGCGTCGGGTCCTCCAGGGAAGAGTCTTCACATCACTCAGCTTAGTGGTCTCTTTTTAAGGAGTAACAGTTACCCCAGGAAAGGGGGTCTTGACTTTACTCATTCTCCCTCTGTTCCAGTGAAGTACATCGCCCGTCAACATTCTTGTCTAAAGTAACACTCTTAGTTAATCACTCCAAAACACTCATAGTCCTACAGGGGATGTTTCAAAACAACTAGCGTGGAAGTTCATACTGGCCACTGTGACTCATTTTGAGCTATTCATCGTGTCTTAAGGTAGCTTGAATCCTGTAAGTTTCACAGTAGTTGAGTAGGAATCATAATACAAAAGAAATCACATCATAGCATATGCTTTATATTAACCTATATTCCCTACCTTCCAGGTGAATTTTGCTCCATTGCAATAAAACTTCTCACACATCACACTTTGTTGGCCACCACCTTGTTGCACAAATGCCAAACACATTGCCTAAAAGAGGCTAATGCATTTGATGACTGCAGCTTATTTAGAGGAAAGGAAGAAAACAATGGCCACCATAGTTTTGTTTACACCAAATATGTTTTTGAGCCAGAAAAGTGGACAAGTCTTACTGTTTTTTTAATGAGAAATTGCAACACAAAGAACCCAGTGCTATGGTCCAGCCAAGCAGGGGAACTAGCAGATGATTTTAATTTTTGAATATTCATCACTTAAGTAAAGGTAAGTGAGCCTGAGAAAACAAGAGTTATTTGTTCTGCCAGTTTTTTGCAGTATAATGTGAGTGTTTATTAGGAGAGAGAGAGAGAACAGTAGAACGTTGGAACACAGCAAGTGATAGGGAAATTGGGAAGAAGCTAGATCAGCAGATTTTTAATCCTGGCTGAACATAATAACCATGTGGGAGTTCTTTAAAAAATACCAATTTGGGAAGTTCACCCAAGGCCAGTTAAGTGGAGTTGTTACTAGCCTATAGTGCACATTCAATAAATGTGAACTATTATTGTTATTAATTACAACGTTAATTTGGCATTCATATACATGTACTTCTACTTACTTGGCCCTCTCATGAAAGAATGTGGACATCCTCCTTTTAAGTACTCAAGGCACAGCACGTGGCTGCCTTCTTATTTCTGTTGCCAAGTTTCAGGTTTGTCAGAGTCCTCACTCCCAGAGCTCAAATAATTATTGCAGAATCCAACAATGCCAAGGAAACGTTGAAAAACATTACTTCCTTTAAAATGGACAGAAGGCTCTTAATTTATTCAAGGTCACGTGTTGAGGTTTTGGCATCTGAGTTCAACTTCACGGTCCCAAAGTTTTCAACGTGAGGTCCTGAATAAAATGACGAGCTTACTCAGTGTTCTTATAGCTCACATTTATTGAATGCTATCTACCCTGAGGGAGCTGATTGAAAAAAAAAATTTGGAAGGAAGATGTTAATTAAATCTTGATATTTTAAGCAATTCATATGTCAAAGTTTACAATGTATTTCAAGGACAAGATAGAGAATATTTTAGACTTTATATTCCATATGGTGTCTGTTCTAAATACTCAACTCTGGTGTTGTAACACAAGAGGAACTGTAGACAATTAGTGAACATGGCTGTGTTCCCATAGAACTTTTACAAAAACAGGCAATGGGCTGAATTTGGCCCACGGGCTGTAGTTCACTAACTCCTGGTCTATAATATACATTTTATTTTAAGTTGGTTTCTTTTTTTTAACATTTCAACTCTATTAGAATTCTCCATCAGAGAATGGACAAATTTTATTTTGTTCTTCTCTTCTCTGTTTTCTTTAATATTTTAACCAGTCATTTAAAATTTCTTTTCAGCAAAATCTAAGATGGATAATCTGTGAAGGGCTTGTTTTGTTTTCTTTCATCAGTCACATCATCTGACATATGTAGTAAATTTTTTAAAATAAATTTATTTATTTATTTTTGGCTGCGTTGGGTCTTTGTTGCTGCACGCGGGCTTTCTCTAGTTGCGGCGAGCAGGGGCTACTCTTCGTTGCGGTGCGCAGGCTTCTCTTTGCAGTGGCTTCTCTTGTGGAGCACGGGCTCTAGGCGTGTGGGCTGCAGTAGTTGTGGCATGCAGGCTCAGTAGTTGTGGCTCGTGGACTCTAGAGCACAGGCTTATTAGTTGTGGTGCATGGGCTTAGCTGTTCCGCGGCATGTGGGATCTTCCCGGACCAGGGCTCGCAGATTCTTAATGACTGCACCACCAGGGAAGCCCTAGTAATTTTTAATTAAATCTCAGTCATTGTGTAAAACAAATGTAGGATTTGGGGACAGTGTTGATATCCACCAAAAAGCCTTCCCACTTTTCAGACATAATGAGGAGCAGAAACTTTAAAGCAGCCAAGGATTCATCTGGGTCAAGATGTTTTGCAGTTTTCGTCAGACTACCACATCCCCTTAGTCTCCCTTTCTCCACCGTGTGTCTTATACGCTTTGGTTAGAGAGCTCATGTGTGCCCATCCTATCAGCCATGAGAAACTGTAGAAGATTCAGCTCTGCCCTTCAGAGGGTCCAGGCTTTCTGCCCAGGCAACTTCAAATACATCAAATGTCTTGAGTGGGAGACAGCTGGTTACTTAAAGCTGGACTCCTCCCTCACTAGGCGTTTGTTTCTAAATGCCTACTTACAAGGATGGAGAAAACTGCACTCTGCTTTTTACAAGTGTTTATCCTAACTCTTCAGCTTCCTACACATTCCAAAAATCCAGCAAATGTCTCATGGAGAAATATCCCAGTAAGATATTTAGGGACCCTACAATTTCCATTATAGTTCTTCAGCCCTGAGCAACCAAAGAACATTAGTTTCTCTTTCTACCCTAGAAGTCCTCTGCCTTGGCCACACCTTCCCCTCACTTTTTGCCAAAATTTAGCAAACATTCCTAAGGGGAAAAAAAACAACTGGCTGAAATTGTTTGCCTACCTCAGAAAGGATCTCTTCTTTCTGGAAACTTAGTTCATCTCATCCGTAGCTCGCTGAAGCTCTAAAGAATATGATTTTCGTAATTTATATGTTTTTTTCTAGTTGTAGTGGCAAACACATTGGCCTTACAGGAATTACTACACTTTACTAAACTGATAAATTTTCACTGTATTATAAAATATTAAAAAAATCTTTAGGCACATATGATAGTGTTTCCCAGGGAATTTTAAGGGAGTCTATTACAAAGCTGTATAATGAAATACTTCTAAAATTATACTTTATTTATTTCCTCTTTTTTTAAAATGCACAACATATTACTGATTATATCTATAAATCCCAGAAGATTTTTAAGCTTCTCCCTTATTATGGATTTATTGTGACTTGGTGAAGAAATGTTAGAATTAGTTTTAGGCATTGAAATCCACTGACTTGAAACTTATTCATAGGATGATTTAATGGAATATACTTGTACAGATAATTATGTTTAGGCTAATGCCAAAGGAAAAATATTATAAAGCAAAGTGTACTCTATTATTTAATCATTCATCCATCCATTCAACTACCCATTAGTTATTCTACAAATATCTGCTGGGCTTTAACTAGGTGCAACACAGTGTAAGGACCCAAGGATGCAACTTGAATATGACACACACAACAAATACAAAATAAAGTAGACAGGAAAAGAGACAAAATAATTCCAAACTGTGATATGTTGGAGGAGCTTAACAAAGTGCCAACATAGGGAATAAAGTTTGGGGACTACTTTACATAAGAAAGTCAGTGAGATATCGAAGAGGAAATGACATTATAAGAGTGACCTGAAAGATGAGATAGATGTAGACATGCAAAGAGTGGAGAGAATGAGTTTTTCAGGGCATGAGTGTACATTCTACTGGGGAGAATAGCGTGTGGGAAAACCATGAGGTGTTTAAGGAAGTGAAACTCGATCCAGTGGTCAGAGGTATTGAGCAAGAAGAGAGTGTCATGAGATGAAGTTGGAGAACTAGGTAGGGAAAAAATTATTCTGTGCCTTAAAGACCTTTGCTAAGAGTTTGGATTTTATTCTAAGGGGAATGGGAAGCCATTGACAGTAAGGAGTGATATGATTCAATATAATGAAAGAGGGTCAGAGGGCTGTACTATAGGGAATAGACTGTAGGGGGCAGGATGGGAAGCTGTGGAGCGCACTGCAGAATCCAGAGGAGAGATGATGGAACCCTTTATTAAGGTTGAGCGAGAACATGCGGCTGACGTGATATTATTTTCTGAAATGAGAAGGCAAGACGATGAAGATTAACTTGAAGCAGGTGGCTTAGGGGTTGCCAAAGGTTGCATGGTATAAAAGTGTGACATAAAGAACTTAGAGTAGAACTAGCCAGTGTAGATGTGACTTGTCTCCAGGAAAGTTGAGCTACTTGGATGCAGGTGCAGAGAATGCATTTGGTAGAGCCAAGATGTTTTCTGAAGACCAAAAGTAGAAGCAGCACCTGGGAGCTTGTTAGAAATATAGAACCTGTCCCAGACCTGCACTTTGAAAAGTTACATTTGTGATTCATATACACATTACAATTTAAGAAGTACTGTGGTAGAGTTTCTCTAGGGTTGAAGTTTTGCTGAATGAATGCAAAGAATTTAAATGAGTGCTGGCCAGTTCCGTACCATTGAAAGGCATAGTATGTTAAATGATACCTAGTTTCTCTCTTCTAGCAAATGGGAGGATCGTGCTTCTTCACCCCTTGAAGTTCCAGCCAATTGTTTGTGTATGGAAGTGACCTTTCTTATTTCAGGCTTGGGAATGTCCTTGCCAGTGCAAAATCCTTCATCCTCTGTCATCCCAACCCCCTGAGTGAACATGAACTAGCATGAACCCAGCCTCCCTGACGACCTGGGTTGCATATATAAAGTGAGTGAGAAATACATCTTTTGTTTTTAGGTACTGAGATTTGGGAATTGTTTGTTATCACAGCATAACCTATCCCATTCTGACTGATGCAGTATCTCTAGAACTAGGAAACCAAGTAACAGAAACAGAATTGAAAAAGCCTCAGAGAAGGAGGGTTACTTACTGCTCTGCCTCCCATTGGGCAGGTGCCTGAAAGTTTGGGTCCTGATCTGGAACCACCATACTACTTGGAGCTCATGCATATGCTCTAGTGCTGTCCCCTGGGTCAGAATATTAATAATCATTCTAGATTTGTTTGGTGTTAAGAAAAGAAATTCCACCTACCTATGGCCTGTGCTTGCGAATTGTACTTTTTAATTTTGACTAGAAATTAAAGCTATTTCTAGTTTTTTTGCGGAGAGGTATGTTTACTGTGCTCTCCTTCTTACTTTGGAACTTTCCAGGTTTTACAAGGAAATATGCACAGTGTATACCTGGCTCAGTTTTCTTCATGACTCAGTTTATTCTCATAACAATACCTTGCAATCCTCAAATTCATGGCATCCTCTCTCTCACTTCAGGAATTCCTGGGGCAAGAAATTGGGATACTCAATGCGCCTATGGCCAAATGCTTTTCATCCTGGGTCCTGGGCAATAATATATAATTTATGCAGGGGAATATTTAACTAAATCTCCCTATCACATTGTCTCTAGACAAGAATTGTCTTTTCATATTTGAAGTCCTAGCCCTAAGATGAATGTATTTTTTTAAAATATCAAATATAGGGAAAATTGAGAAGTATTCATGTATTAGAACAAAAGATATACTTTCTTTTTCATACAGAATGATCTCTGTCTTTCCTGGAGACACCAGATAAACCTGTAAATAACTTAAAACCATCATCTAATGAGTGACTTTTGTCTTAGAAAATGACAGTTATTAACTGAAGCAAAAGATGTATATTTAGATCATTGCTTTATGAAAAGAAGTTTCTTGTATAATTATCTTTTAATTGAAGCCACTTAGAGCTGTGAGAACCTTTAATATACCTTACAGATGGACTGTAGGAGTTGAAGCTGAAAATAATATATGAATATACGATGTTCAAAGGGTGTCATTTGCACAGAGTGACTACGATAAACCTTTTTTTAGGATTCACACAATAGAGGCAACTGTGGCTGGCAGTGGGAGGCATAAAGTGAAAAAAATAAGGTTATTTCAGAAACACACCTACTCTTTAAACCATGACCCTAACCACATCTCTCTGTATAAAGAGCAAGGAGGCTTAATCCAGAAGTATAAAAAGTAACTATTTTTAGACTTCTTTTTTTTTTTTTTTTTTGCCTTTCACTGTTGATCTTGTCAACAGTATTAAATGTGAATGACACAGAAACTTTTAAAGCTTGTCCTTTGGAGAAAAAATGCTCACAGAGTACAGCAATGTGAGCAGATATACTCACTGACAATTATAATTTTACAGGAAATATTAAAATTATAAAGCTTTCTGAACTACTTCAGTGACTAAAATAAAAGAATTAAAAAAATAAAGCCCAAGGGAAACAGAAACCTTGATGTATCCATGGGGGCTTTTCTCTCCACTTGAATAAAGCTACCTACAAAATCTTTTATAGATATTGGTAAATGGCTTTAGGAACATTTCCGCATTGCATTAAAAAATACTGACCACTACTCAAATAATTGACAGCACCTCAACAGCCTGGAAAGTTGCTCTTCAAGCCTCTTGATTTCTATATTCTTTCTACATATGAAAAAGATTTAGTGTCTCTTTAAAACAAACGTGGTTGAGGATGACTTCTAAATATTTAAACATTTTGATAGTTTCTAACAACAGTGCTGTATAAAACTTGAGTTAAGTGTGTGGTATTAAGAGCATGGACCCCGGAATCCAACTGCCTGAGCTCAAATCTTGGTACAATTTAGGAGCTAGGCAATCCTGGGGAACTCATGTCACCACACTGTGTCCCTACATTTTCATCTGTTAAATGTGGATAATTATGGCACCTCCAATGGTCATTTTAAAACTCAGATGAGATAATTCATGTAAAAAATAGTCCCATGCTTGCCATAAAATAGGCATTTAATAAATGTTATATTTTGTTGTAATTGTCATTATTTTTTAAAAGGTAGCAATTCTGTAACTATAACTGTAGAAATTTAAAATTTCTGAAATCATTTGCCTATTTATATTAATTGGATATCATTTAAAAGGCAATTCTGTCAGGAAATGTAAATGTTCTCTAATTATTACATACTTCTTTGTTTTGAATAATTGTGGACAGCTATGTTTTTACCTTGTTGACTGTTGAGGATTATAGTTACAGAAGGAAAAAGAAAATTCTTCTGTGGTTTCAGTTTAATTTAACAAGCACTTTGAGAAGATACCTCTGTGTGTCAGACAATGTGCTGGAAATTACAGGGTAAACAAATTGAAAAAAGAAACTACAGGCCCTTTAGGAGTTTATGGCCTAATAGAATGGATAAGATAAGAACACAAACACTGTAATAATATAAGATGGAGTAAGATTACTTATATGAGGTTTGAAAGTAGAGATCATATCATGATTGCAGTTATGTGAAAAGAATTCAGGAAGGAGAAAAGAAAACAATTTAACAAAAGGATTTGGGGAAAGCATTTAAAGTTATAGAAGTGCATAAGTCAGGAAGTAAGAACAAGATCCATGGGCTTCCTTTGGGCAATGGTGAGTAGTTCATTCTGGTTGGTATTAGGGACCTGCAGCAGGAGAGGAACAGTGGGATGGACCAAGCTAGTACTTCACAGATCATACTGAGGTTCTGCATAAACTACAGCAAGAATATATTTTCAAATAGTATGTTATAGCTGAGCTCAAAAGAAAGACAGAGAAATACTTAGAGATCAGAAATGAGGAAAAAAAAAGTGAAAGCCAGAGTGATAGGGGAAAGCTGATGCTTCAGCAGCCTGGGAGAGTTTCAGATTATATGTGAGTCCTAGGTACTGGAGGCTGAGATTCTAAAGCTGTCTTGGGTTTGCTGACAAGAGCCCTTTCCACACAAGTCGTGATACTATACCTAGCTCCCTGCAACAAGCTGGCACTATCTTGATTGCTCTGGCTTCATGGGCAAGAAAAACTCTGTAGGTCTAGGATATGTCTAAGAAATTTAAATTTATACAAGGTTTTGGGAGGAAGAGGAAAGAAATGACCTTTCAGAAACTGAAACTCTTAGCTGAACCATAAACAGAAGGAATTAACATGGAAATTAATGTAAAACGATCCAGTATCATTGAACTGCCTGAGGCCCTCATCCTCAGAGAAACACACTCAAAGCTAGTCTTTAAGAACTCTTTCACAAAACAACAACATGCGGGTCCCAAAGGATAAACACACCTTAATGAATATGAGTTGGCAATAATTACAAATATCATGAGGGAGAATTATCAAATGCAAGAATCAAGAAAATTAGCAATGCAAGAAGTAGAAATATTAGAAAATATGAAAGAAATTATAACATTTGTTTAAAATAATTTGAGCAATAAAAGAAAGAACAGAAAGCACAGTTAAGAAATGAAAGACTGTGAAAAAGATGAACTAGAACTTCTATAAGTGGAAAATATTGTCATTGAAATTAATGAACAGAATAAAGAGCCAATTAGACACAATTAAAGAAGGAATTAGTGATCAGAAGTTAGGTTGGGAAAAAGATCACTCAGAAGCCAGAATAGATAAAGAAATGAAAATCATAAAAGAGAACTTAGAAAATGAAGAGTAAAAAGAGAAAGTTTAGTATATAGTTAATAGAAATGTATATAATATAATGGAAATGTATTCCAGAAAGAGACTACATAGAGATTGTAGGAGAAGCAACATTCTATGAGTTAGTGCTTAAGAATTTTCCGGAGTGAAGACAGATAATATATTCAGATTAAAAAGAATCATGAATAAATACATGAAAATCCACATAAACTTAATCCTCATTGTACTAAAAACACAAAGAAAAACACTAAAAGCTACCACAAAGAAAAGACTGGTAATTTACAGAATATCAGCTGTCTACTTTGCAACAATAGAGGCACTAAGTCATATTATGAAAATGCAAAGGGAAAAATAAACACTCCCATGAAAAAGATCAACTGAAAGTGAGCATAACTTTAAAAAAAGTAAGTCAAAGACTGAAAGAGTTACCATTCACAGAACCTTACTAAAACAACTACTAAAAGGTTAGAAGAAAGGAAACTATGCTCAGAAAGAAGAAGAGAATGTAAGAAGCAATGGCTGAAAAGCAATAGTGAATAAACAGATTGAATTAAAATTATTACAACTGACCAAGCTGAGGTGTCGGCACAGCCATTTCTCACTAGGCACTCTGATCTGAAGTGCAGGGTGTGAGGCCTCTGCATGAAGCACCCTGTGAACAAGTGAAATTAAATGAAGCACAAAGGAAAAGAAAAAAAAAGCAAGCTGCAAACCCTCTGAAAACAATGCCTCTGCACCTCTAGCTCTTGCAGAGGTTGGCATCATCAGTGGAGTCTACTATTGCAGGGGGACCTTCAAGATGGCGGAGGAGTAAGATGTGGAGATCACCTTCCTTCCCACAAATACATCAAAAATACATCTACATGTAGAACAACTCCTACAGAACACCTACTGAATGCTGGCAGAAGACCTCAGACTTCTCAAAAGTCGAGAAAATCCCCACGTACCTGGCTATGTCACTGACAGGGTCTTGTTGATCTGGCCTGGTGTCAGGCCTGAGCCTCTGAGGTGGGAGAGCTGAGTTCAGGACATTGGACCACGAGAGACCTCCCGGCCCCACATAAAATGAGTTGGCGAAAGCTCACCCAGAGATCTCTGTCTCAATGCTAAGACCCAGCTACACCCAATGGCTAGCAAGCTCCAGTGCTGGACGCCCCATGCCAAACAACTAGAAAGACAGGAACACAACTGCACCCATTAGCAGAGAGGCTGCCTAAAATCATACTATGTTCACAGACACCACAAAACACACCGCCAGACACAACACTGCCCACAAGAAAGACAAGATCCAGCCTCATCCACCAGAACACAGGCACCAGTCCCCTCCACCAGGAAGCCTACACAAGCCACTGAACCAACCTCACCCACTGGGGGCAGACACCAAAAACAAAAGGAACTACGAACCTGCAGCCTGTAAAAAGGAGACCCCAAACACAGTAAGTTAAACAAAATGAGAAGACAGAAAAATATGCAGCAGATGAAGGAGCAAGGTAAAAACCCACTAGACCAAACTAATGAAAAGGAAATAGGCAGTCTATGTGAAAAAGAATTCAGAGAAATGATAGTAAAGATGATCCAAAATCTTGGCAATAGAATGGAGAAAATACAAGAAACATTTAACAATGACCTAGAAGAACTAAAGGGCAGTAACACAATAATACTAGGGGACTTTAACAGCCCAATTACACCAATGGACAGATCATCAAAACAGAAAATAAATAAGGAAACACAAGCTTTAAATGACACAATAGACCAGATACATTTAATTGATATTTATAGAACATTCCACCCAAAAGTGGCAGAATACACTTTGTTCTCAACTGCTCATGGAACATTCTGCAGGATAGATCATATCTTGGGTCACAAATCAAGCCTTGGTAAGTTTAAGAAAATTGAAATCATATCAAATATCTTTTCCAACCACACCGTTATGAGACTAGATATCAATTACAGGAAAAATACTGTAAAAAGTACAAACACATGGAGGCTAAACAATACACTACTAAATAACCAAGAGATCACTGAAGAAATCAAAGAGGAAATTAAAAAGTACCTAAAAATAAATGACAATGAAAACACGACTACCCAAAACCTATGAGATGCAGCAAAAACAGTTCTAAGAGGGAAGTTTATAGCCATACAATCCTACCTCAAGAAAAAAGAAAAATATCACATGAACAACCTAACCTTACACCTAAAGCAATTAGAGAAAGAACAACAGAAAAACACCCAAGTTAGCAGAAGGAAAGAAATCATAAAGATCAGATCAGAAATAAATGAAAAAGAAATGAAGGAAACAATTGCAAAGATCAATGCAACTAAAAGATGGTTCTTTGAGAAGATAAACAAAATTGATAAGCCATTAGCCAGACTCATCAAGAAAAAAAGGGAGAAAACTCAAATCAATAGAATTAGAAATGAAAAGGGAGAAGTAACAACTGACACTGCAGATATACAAAGGATCATGAGAGATTACTACAAGCAACTATATGCCAATAAAATGGACAACCAGGAAGAAATGGACAGATTCTAAGAAAAGCACAACCTTCCAAGACTGAACCAGGAAGAAATAGAAAATATAAACAGACCAATCACAAGCACTGAAATTGAAACTGTGATTAAAAATCTTTCAACAAACAGAAGCCCAAGACCAGATGGCTTCACAGGTGAATTCTATCAAACATTTAGAGAAAAGCTAACACCTATCCTTCTCAAACTCTTCTAAAATATAGCAGAGGGAGGAACACTCCCAAACTCTTTCTACGAGGCCAGCATCACCCTGATACCAAAACCAGACAAAGATGTCACAAAAAAAGAAAACTACAGGCCAATATCACTGATGAACATAGATGCAAAAATCCTCAACAAAATACTAGCAAACAGAATCCAACAGCACATTAAAAGGATCATACACCGTGATCAAGTGGGGTTTTTCCCAGGAATGCAAGGATTCTTCAATATACGCAAATCAATCAATGTGATAAATCATATTAACAAATTGAAGGATAAAAACCATATGAATATCTCAATAGATGCAGAAAAAGCTTTTGAAAAAATTCAACACCCAATTATGATAAAAACTCTCCAGAAAGTGAGCATAGAGAGAACCTACCTCAACATAGTAAAGGCCATATCTGACAACCCCACAGCCAACATCATTCTCCATGGTGAAAAACTGAAACCATTTCCTCTAAGATCAGGAAGAAGACAAGGTTGTCCACTATTACCACTATTATTCAACATAGTTTTGGAAGTTTTAGCCACAGCAATCAGAGAAGAAAAAGAAATAACAGGAAGCCAAATCAGAAAAGAAGAAGTAAAGCCATCACTGTTTGCAGATGACATGATACTATACATAGAGAATCCTAAAGATGCTACCAGAAAACTACTAGAGCCAATCAATGAATTTGGTAAAGTAGCAGGATACAAAATTAATGCACAGAAATCTCTTGCATTCCTGTACACTAAAGATGAAAAATCTGAAAGAGAAATTAAGGAAACACTCCCATTTACCACGGCAACAAAAAGAATAAAATACCTAGGAATAAACCTACATAAGGAGACAAAAGACCTGTATGCAGAAAACTATCAGACACTGATGAAAGAAATTAAAAATGATACAAATAGATGGAGAGATATACCATGTTCTTAGATTGGAAGAATCAACATTGTGAAAATGACTGTACTACCCAAAGCAATCTACAGATTCAATGCAATCCCTATCAAACTAGCAATGGCATTTTTCACAGAAGTAGAACAAAAAATTTCACAATGTGTATGGAAACACAAAAGATCCTGAATAGCCAAAGCAATCTTGAGAAAGAAAAATGGAGCTGGAGGAATCAGGCTCCCTGACTTCAGACTCTACTACAAAGCTACAGTAATCTAGACAGTATGGTACTGGCACAAAAACAGAAATATAGATCAAAGGAACAGGATAGAAAGCCCAGAGATAAACCCACATACATATGGTCACCTTATCTTTGAGAAAGGAGGCAAGAATATACATTAGAGAAAAGACAGGCTCTTCAATAGGTGGTGCTGGGAAAACTGGACAGCTACATGTAAAACAATGAAATTAGAACACTTCCTAACACCATACACAAAAATAAACTCAAAGTGGCTTGAAGACCTAAATGTAAGGCCAGACACTATCAAACTCTTAGAGGAAAACATAGGCAGAACACTCTATGACATAAATCACAAGGTCCTTTCTGACCCTACTCCTAGAGAAATGGAAATAAAAACAAACAAATGAGACCTATTGAAACTTAAAAGCTTTTGCACAGCAGAGGAAACCATAAGCAAGGTGAAAAGACAACCCTCAGAATGGGAGAAAATATTTGCAAATGAACCAACTGACAAAGGCTTAACCTCCCAAATACACAAGCAGCTCATGCAGCTCAATATCAAAAAAAATACAAAAAACAACCCAATCCAAAAATGAGCAGAAGACCTAAACAGACATTTTTCCAAAGAAGATATACAGATTTCCAACAAACACATGAGAGGATGCTCAACATCAATAATCATTAGAGAAATGCAAATCAAAACTACAATGAGGTGTCACCTCACACCTGTCAGAATGGCCATCATCAAAAAATCTACAAACAATAAATGCTGGAGAGGGTGCGGAGAAAAGGGAACCCTCTTGCACTGTTGGTGGGGATGCAAATTGACACAGCCACTATGGAGAACAGTATGGAGGTTACTTAAAAAACTAAAACTAGATCTCCCATATGACCCAGCAATCCCACTACTGGGCATAGACCCTGAGAAAACCATAATTCAAAAAGAGACATATACCACAATATTCATTACAGCAATATTTACAATAGCCAGGACAAGACATGGAAGCAACCTTAGTGTCCATCAACAGATGAATGGATAAAGAAGGTGTGGCACATATATACAATGGAATATTACTCAGCCATGAAAAGAAACGAAATTGAATTATTTGTAGTGAGGTGGATGGACCTAGAGTCTGTCATACAGAGTGAAGTAAGTCAGAAAGAGAAAAACAAATACCATATGCTAACACATATATATGGAATTAAAAAAGAAAAAGTTCTGATGAACCTAGGGGCAAGACAGGAATAAAGACACAGACATAGTAAATGGACTTGAGGACACGGATAGGGGGAAGGTAAGCTGGGACAAAGAGGGAGAGTAGCTTTGACATATATACACTACCAAATATAAAATAGAAAGCTAGTGGGAAGCAGCTGCATAGCACAGGGAGATTAGCTTGGTGCTTTATGACCACATAGAGGGGTGGGATAAGGAGGGTGGGAGGGATATGCAAGAGGGAGGGGATGGGGGATATATGTATGCATATAGCTGATTCACTTTGTTATACAGCAGAAACTAACACAATTGTAAAGCAATTATACTCCAAAAAAGATGTTAAAAAAATTATTACCATTTATTGTAGTTTATTTCTAATCTCATAGTGCTGTGGTCAGAAAAGATGGTTGATATGATTTCAATTTTCTTAAATTTACCAAGGCTAGCTTTGTGGCCCAGGATGTGGTCAATCCTGGAGAATGTTCCATGTGCACTTGAGAAGAATGTGTATTCTTCTGCTTTTGGATTGAGTGCTCTATAAATGTCAGTTAAGTCCATCTGGTCTAATGTGTCATTTAAAGCTTGCATTTCCTTACTGATTTTCTGTCTGGATGATCTGTCCATTGAGCAAAGTGGGGTGTTAAAGTTCCCCACTATTATTGTGTTACTTTCGATTTCTCCCCTTATGGCTCTTAGTATTTGCCTTATATATTGAGGTCCTCCTATGTTGGTTGCATATATGTTTACAATTGTTATATCTTCTTTTTGGTTTGATCCCTTGGTTGTTATGTAGTGTCCTTCTTTGTCTCTTATAGCAGTCTTTATTTTTAAGTCTATTTTGCCTGATATGAGTATTGCTACTCCAGCTTTCTTTTGATTTCCATTTGCATGGAATACCTTCTTCCATCCCATCACTTTCAGTCTGTATGTATTCCTAGGGGTGAGGTGGGTCTCTTGTAGACAGCATATATACAGGTCTTGTTTTCATATCCATTCAGCCGGTCTGTGTCTTTTGGTTGGCACATTTAATCCATTTACATTTAAGGTAATTATTGTTATGTGTGTTCCTATTGCCATTTTCTTAATTGTTTTGGGTTTGTTTTTGTAGGTCTTTTTTCTTTCCTTCCTCTTTTGTTCTCTTCTCTTGTGGTTTGATGACTATCTCTGGTGTTGTCTTTGGGTTGATTTTTCTTTTTTGTGTGTGTATCTACTGTAGTTTTGGAGTTTGCTGTTACCTTGAGGTTTCGATATAGCAGTCTATATATGTACAAGGCTGTTTTAAGTTGCTAGTCTCTTTCCCACCTAGAGGAGTTCCTTTAGCGTTTGTTGCAAAGCTGTTCTGGTGGTGCTGAATTCTCTTAGCTTTTGCTTGTCTGTAAAGCTTTTGATTTCTCTGTCAAATCTGAATGAGAGTCTTGCTGGGTAGAGTATTCTTGGTTGTAGGTTCTTCCCTTTCTTCTCTTTAAGGATATCATGCCACTCCCTTCTGGCTTGCAGAGTTTCTGCTGAGAAATCAGCTGTTAACGTTTTGGGATTTCCCTTGTATGTTATTTGTCGTTTTTCCCTTGTTGATTTTCATAATTTTTCTTTGTCTTTAATTTTTGTCAGTTTGATTACAATGTGGCTCAGCATGTTTCTCCTTGGTTTTATCCTAACTGGGACTCTCTGTGCTTCCTGGACTTGGGTGGCTATTTCCTTTCCCATGTTAGGGAAGTTTTGAACTATAATCTCTTGAAATATTTTCTCGGGTCCTTTCTCTCTCTCTCCTCCTTCTGGGACCCCTATAATGTGATTACTGGTGCATTTAATATTGTCCCAAAGGTCTCTTAGGCTGTCTTCATTTCTTTTCATTCTTTTTTCATTATTCTGTTTTGTGGCAGTGATTTCCACCATTCTGTCTTCCAGGCACTTATCCATTCTTCTGCCTCAGTTATTCTGCTATTGACTCCTTCTAGTGTATTTTTCATTTCAGTTATTGTATTGTTCATCTCTGTTTGTTCTTTAATTCTTCTAGGTCTTTGTTA
This sequence comes from Eubalaena glacialis, assembly GCF_028564815.1. NCBI lineage: Eukaryota > Metazoa > Chordata > Mammalia > Artiodactyla > Balaenidae > Eubalaena > Eubalaena glacialis. The sequence continues at coordinate 92,738,465 of NC_083727.1, forward strand.
AACATTTCTTGTATCTTCTCGATCTTTGCCTCCATTCTTTTTCCAAAATCCTTGATCATCTTCACTATCATTATTCTGAATTCTTTTTCTGGAAGATTGACTATCTCCATTTCATTTCATTGTTTTTCTGGGGTTTTGTCTTGTTCCTTCATCTGGGACATAATCCTCTGCCTTTTCGTTTTTTCTCTCTTTCTGTGATTGTGGTTTTCATTCCACAGGCTGCAGGATTGTAGTTCTTCTTGCTTCTGCTCTCTTCCCTCTGGTGGATGAGGCTATCTAAGAGGCTTGTGCAAGCTTCCTGATGGGAGGGACTGCTGGTGGGTAGAGCTGGGTGTTGCTGTGGTGGGCAGAGCTCAGTAAAACTTTAATCCACTTGTCTGTTGATGGGTGGGGCTGGGTTCCCTCCCTGTTTGTTGTTTGGCCTGAGGTGACCGAGCGCTGGAGCCTACAGGCTTTTTGGTGGGGCTAAGCGCTCACACCACTGAGTCCTTCCCAGAACTTCTGCTGCCAGTGTCCTTATCCCCACAGTGAGCCACAGCCACCCCCTGCCTCTGCAGGAGACCCCCCAACAGTAGCAGGTAGTTCTGCTTCAGTCTCCTGTGGGGTCCCTACTCCTTCCCCCGGGTCCTGGTGCACACAAGACTTTGTGTGTGCTCTCCAAAGTGGAGTCTCTGTTTCCCCCAGTCCTTTCGAAGTCCTGCAATCAAATCCCGCTGGCCTTCAAAGTCCGATTCTCTGGGGATTCCTCCTCCCATTGCCGGACCCACAGGTTGGGAAGCCTGACGTGGGGCTCAGACCTTCACTCTAGTGGGTGGACTTCTGTAGTATAATTGTTCTCCAGTTTGTGAGTTGCCCAACCAGTGGTTATAGGGTTTGATTTTATTGTGATTGTGCCCCTGGTACTGTCTTATTGCAGCTTCTCCTTTGTCTTTGGATGTGGAGTATCTTTTCTGGTGAGTTCCAGTGTCTTCCTGTCGATGATTGTTCAGCAGTTAGTTGTGATTCTGGTGCTCTCGTAAGAAGGAGTGAGCGCACATCCTTCTACTCCACCATCTTGAACCAATCTCCTATTACCAGTTTGAAAAATCAAAAATAATAATAGTAAAGACTACTGTGAGGAATTCAGAAGCAAAGCGATTGAATTATTAAGTAGCCATAAAGATGGAAATGTAGGACTGAAATAATCACTAACAGAATAGAAATAATGGGAGAATAGGGTTGGGTGGATAAAATGAGATAGAGAAAAGATTGGAATTGTTGGTTAAGGTTATATTTGTTTGGCCTCATAAGTCAAACAATGGAGGGTATATTTGATTTAATATGAAAATGGATGGATTTTATGATGGACTTTTTTTTTTTTTTCTTTTTTTTATTAGAGAAGTGATATGTTCAGACATGTGAAAGGTAGGATAGTTTAGCTTGTGGAAAGACTCAGTAGAACCAGTTAGGAGACTGTTTAAAAGAGTGATGATAGGTATTGAAGACCTGTTCCAAGCTCCATCTTGCCCAGAGGTAAAAAGGATAGATATGAGAAACATTACATAGCTAGTATTTAGAGGAACTGGAAATTGAAGATGAAAAGATAAGGAGGGGAAACAGTCACTGTGTCCACTTTTAATCTCTATCTTTGCAGTAACCCATCATAGCAACATTCTAATGATATTTGCTATTTTTTACAGACAAATCACATGATTCTAGGAAAGATCTGTCCAGTGTTCCTAAGTAGCAAATATTAGAACTACATTTAAATCCAGGTTTTATGGCTCCAACTGTTCTTTAAACATAATATTCTATTAAGATTTCCAGAGAGAATGCTTAGTAGGTAATTACTGAGTTTAATTTGCAACGTAAAGGGTTGTGGGTTTCAAATCAGATTTCATACCTCAGATTTTGATTTTGAAGAGAAACAAAGAGGACTAGTTAAAGGAAATAGCAACATGAGATGTTGGTATTTAAATAAGATACCCAACTTCATGCCATATTTTTGAGATAGGGCAAGATTGAAGAAGAATGAAGATTGAATAACAGGTGGGATTCAAAATCATAGAGGTTAACCATAGGGTTAAATCATGGAGATGAAAATTAAGGATGCAAATAAAGGAACAGTATGAAAATAGGTGAGGTGAGCAAACCCAATCTGAACTCTATTTCTTCATGATCCATAACAATCCAGCAGATAAACATGGATTTGTCATTCTAGAAAAAGGTAGGGAAAGGGTAGGCACAAGGTAAGGACTCTTCTGATATGGAAGGAAGATCAAGAGACTGGGATTGTTTTCCACCTGAATATGTTCTGGATCTGTCTTATCTGAACACCCTTTATATCCTTCATAAATGCTACCAGTAGCCTGTGCTAGTGTGTACAAACATTACAAGGTATTGTTATGCCCTGGCTGGGTGCCTTCCACTGACAGTGCCAGGAAGGATGCTAATTAGTGCCAATTGTGAGAGCTGGTGTTGTGGTCTGGGCACATCTGTCTCCAAAAAGCAGGACTGAGAACAGTTCATTCCAGCTGTCAGGTGGCAGTGATGTTATTAATTTACTACTAACTGGGCCACATTTGGTGCTGACCCAGACGTGAAAGACTGCCTTTCCTAGCTCTGATTAGCTGAGCCATCCAAAGCCTTCTGTGCTATTTTTACTGCAAACAGAAAACATGTCTGAATGTTGTATTCCTCAAGGTTCAAGTCAATGTTGTGATGCTTTTGTTTGTGGAGAAGGATGAATTTTGTCTACGTGAGTTAGACCCTCACAGACATAGGTAGGTGTTGCCAAAATAACAGATAGGGAGCTGAGTTGAGTAGTCAGACGAAGTTTACCTTGGCGACCGTTGCTGCACCACATCCCTAGTGGAGAACCGTCTAAGTGCTCCTTGGTTTTGAGCATCTCAGCTGTGGTTTGCATTGCCAGCACCAAACTGAACACTGAATTCTATGACATTTTTTAAGGTAGACCTTATTAATTTCATTTCTCTTCAACATTTCACACTCCACCTGCTGAAGCAGACACTTTTGAGCCCAGGAGCTGCACTGTCTCTGTAGGTCGGGTAGTTGATTTATCTCATGCTGTTTGATACCAGTGCTTTCTATGGACTATGTTGTGAACAGTTTAGGACGACTTCCAAGTGTGCCTAGCTTAATCCCATGACCTTACATGAGCTTAGAAGGACTCACTCAATCATTTGTTCATTAATTCTTTTGTCCAAAATATTGAGTAAGTCTTCTAGGTACTGGAATGTAACAGTAAATAAAATACACAAAATCTCCTCTTTCACAAGTTCTGATGGGGGAAGCAGAAAAACAAATAAGCCAAAAGATAGATGCACAATGGTAGGTGAGGTTGAGCACTAAGAAGAAAGGTGAGATAGTTTTTAAAAAGGTGAGATACATAAATTAATACCTAAATAAAAAGAAGGGTAAGATCATTGAGAATGACAAGGATACCATTTTAGATAGGAAGTCAGATAAGACCTCTCTGAGGAAATGACGAAAAGCATTTGGATCTCTGTGGGAAGACTGTTCCAGGCAAAAGGAAAAGCACATGCAAAGGCCCTGAGACAGACCTGTACGAAATGTTGCTGAGGAAGATCAAAAAGACCAGAGTGACCAGAGCACAGTGAATCAGGGGGAAAGTGTTAGCAGTCTCCAGGAACCAGATCATGTAGGGCACACAGACCATGATGAATCAGGGAGCTTTCCCGTGTGCAGTAGCTGTGCTGACTATGGTAGGCTTGTGTGAGTTCATTTGAATTTTTTAAAATGATTTTTTAAACTTTTAACCATATAGGCATATTTTTCAAGGCTTAGAAGATACATGAAAAACTGAGCCTCTGATGGCTTCAATTGCATAAATAATAAGTTGAAAAGTTTAAATAAAAACCTAGGCAGGCCTGGCTCCAAAGCCCATTCCATCGTATTCTGTCTTAAAGCTCTAGTTAGAATATCGTAACTGAATTCACTCTACCAAACTTTTACAGTGCTGTGTTCTAAGGCTGTGAAGAAGGCAGGGAACCTACCCTCAAGGTTCAGAAAGACCACCCACAGAAGACATATAAGCAAATGATTATATTTAATTCAGTGTGATAGAGTGGTTGATGTATATATGAATTAAGAGACAGCACAGACAAGGAGTTGATTAACTCTGTTTAGATATTTAGAAGAACCAGGACTATTTGAGTGGTGTATAAACATGAGACAACGTAAGGGAGGAGGTTAGCATATCCAGTGCAAAAATAGGATGTTATGGCACACATGACCTGAACAGGAAATTGCAAAGAGTTATCATTAACTTAGAGGCAGGACTGAAGGTCAACCTGGTAGCACACATCATCGTGGTACACTAGCTGGCATCTACTGGAGGTCAGCATCCTTTCTGATTGGCCAACACAGTGTCTGCATCTTGATTAAGATGGGCATTGAGACCACAGAGATAAGCAAGGACTAGATCACTGATGTCTCACCCATCCTCTGGCTGTAGTCAGGGCTTGATGGCTGCCACTGAGGGGAGACAGGAGAGAAATGAAATAAGAAAATGGCAAGAAACAAACTCCCTATATATGTTATGTTTTTTTAACGTAACACGATGGGAACAGAGAATGTCTCTGAAGATTTTTATTTTCCCAAAATATTTTTAGACAGAGCTTTAGAGACTAGAGAACAGTTAAATATCTGAAGTGTCAAGATAGCCCTTTTTAAAATCCATTTTAAAGAAAATACCTAACTTTAGGATTCACTCAGATTGACTGCCATACCTCAAAGGATTTGCTGGCACTTTTCTTAATGGGAAATTGATGATTATAGTTATTACACTTTAACCTTTCTAGTCCAGTCTTTCTCTGGTGTGTTAGTTCTTGGTTATTTCATGATCCTTTGATAAGTCGTTGTTATCATAAATTTAACAATGCGATGACAAAGACTAACCTTCTTGTAAACAAGTAAACGTATAACAGATCCGTGCTATCACTTTACCTTCTCTTTCCTTAACATTCCTCCACGTGATAAGTTGCTTTTCTTCCCTTGGGCTGGAGGATAAGCAAATATGAAAACTGACAGCATGTTTCCCTGACCATCAAACTAATTTAAGCTTGCATCCCAATAGTTCATTCTGCTGCTGAAGACCTAGCTGAGAGGTTTTTGTTGTTGTTGTTGTTTATTTTTTTAAAAAATAAAGCCAAAATAATCTAACTTTCAGTCATTTCTGTCATAGTAGTCCTTTAAAGTTTAACTAAATGTCTTTCTTAAGCTAAATGTCCTCGTGAAAACTCTTTTATTTTTGCTGCTGTATAAAGATGTCTTTATTTTAAGAGGTAAGGCAAAAATTATTAACCTCAGCTTGTTAATATAAAAGGATATTTTGAAGTGTTTATAATCTCCCATCTCTGCTCACACCTCACTGAACAATCTCCCCTGTTTACCACGTGCAAAACTATTTTTTTATTTTTATTTCAATTAAAAACGTAAATTAACACATGCTTTCTGCAAAGTATTAAATTATGTTTTCTGAAAACTAGAAAAGGCAAGTCCGTCAAGTCAGCCAAAGTGTGGACAGGGGTGCAGAGGTCTATCCATGTGAGTTTGGGATACACACAACTTAGTTCTGAAATCCTCCCAGGTCTTTCAGTGCTATTGGAATGTTGTCCCTGCAGTTTTCAATACATTCGTTTGATGAAGATATGTGAAGAAACAGTAATGAAGATTCTGATGTTTATTCCATTCTTCTGACTATCACAGATCAAAGAACACCTTGCAAAAGGGCAGAGAATGCTGGCAGGTGATGGGATGTCCCAGGTCACCAAGACACTGCTGGATTTAACTCAGAGGAAAAACTTCTATGCAGGTGATCTTCTGATGTCCGTGGAAATCCTCAGGAATGTGACAGACACGTTTAAAAGGGCAAGTTACATCCCTGCATCTGATGGCGTCCAGGTAAGGGAAGTGATTCCATGAAGGAAAAGCAAGTGAGCTTGGGATCAGTTGTGGTCCTGAGAAGCCAGTGCAGCCACCATGGGGGCTCCCTGGCCTGGAGGGGAGGTTGCTCACTCCTGCTGGGGAAGGCATCCAGGCCGTGCTCAGCTGAGCTCTGGAAATGACCTCAGTTCCTTAGTCATTCTATATACCTCGGTGTCATCAACCGTAAAACGCACGTAATGCACCTCCAGGAGATAGGGAGTGAGAATGTGTGTGAAGTGATTTGAGTCCTCAGCAGAAAGGCACTATAGCAAATTCCAGGTCATAGCGTGGATATTTTATTCCCACATTTAATATCACCATCTTGCCATAGGAAACTATTAAAAGTACATTAAGCATAATGAAGGCACATTAACTATAGCATGCGGAGAAGACACAGTTTAAGTTTTGTTTGGGGTTTTGCTCTTAGAAGGGGGAAGGCCATGTTTAATTCTGTGGAACCATTGCCTGAAAATATCAGGCGAGTAGAGAACTGTTCTGGGTAGGAAAATAAGGAATTCAGTAACTCCTCACAGCATATTTTTCTTGTCATGGAAGACTTCTAGAACAGCATCATTTATTTCCATAGTAAAGTTTAAGTACTCATCCAGTTTTAGAATTGCCTTTGCCATTCAGACAAAGCTTGTTGAATGGCAAAAAAAGCATATTTAATGCAACTCTAGTTTGCATTTCAGATTAACTCTTCTTGTGCCTAGGCTAAAATGTACGCCTGCCAAGAATGTTGAGTTGGCTTTTGCATTTCCGGCATAATGTTCTTCCTGTATCTCGGCATGAAGTTCATTAAATAAAGGTTTGGCAAAACTCCCACATCAGGTAGTTTTCTTTCAGCCCACTCTTCCTTTGGGAGTTTTATTTGCATTTCACTTGGAGAGTTCAGAGGGTGGGTTTTTTTGTTTTGTTCTTTGTTTTTCTTTTGTTTTGCTTTGTTTTGATCAGCTATTGAGGGAAAGAGGAATAGAAGGCTTTTTGGAATCATGGAATTATTCAGAAATAATATTAAATGCCCTAATTTGTATAGAGGTACATATAGTATTTAAATTATAAGCATATACTGCTGAAAGTAGCTGCAATGAGAGTTAGTGGGACTGCATTCTATACTATATCACCGGTGTCCAGGAATACATTTTTAATTGTAAAAACACATTGTAGGGAGGAGAGGTGGAAGATTACTGTCATTTGAGCATTTCAGAGATACATTTGTGAGGTTTTTTTGTTTTCATTTATTTTTTTTTTTGGCCACACTGCATGGCTTGCCGGATCTTAGTTCCCCAACCAGGGATGGAACCGGGCCCCTGACAGTGAAAGCGCCGAGTCCTAACCAGTGGACACCAGGGAATCCCCAAGATGCTTTTGTTTCTTTACAAAGAATGAAAGAGTTTTCCAGTTTTAAAAGTGTACTAAGTAAGCCAAGTAAAACCTTTCCCTGTAGTTCTGAGATACTTCTGTCCATTGGCATTTACATTGAAAAATAGCATCTGAAGCACTTGACATAAAATACAAGCTGTAGTTTTGAAAAACCTCAGATCCTTGTGTTCATGGTTGAAACATCAGGCAGAAGGCCGCACACAGTGATCTCTCGGGCCTCTTCGAACCCTCCTGAGTGTAGGGCTTTAAGATTTTTAGGTGCTGAAATTCAGGAAACTAAGATTCCCAGGTTGTATTGGGGACATATTATGATTGAGCTTCTCATTGGAGTGTGTGGGCTCCACGAACAATTAGTGTAACCGCAGGCTTCGGCATGGACATCAGCTGGCTTGACTTAAATAGAGCAATGTGGCTGATGGTGGTGGTGTCCTTGTGGCATGGTCAGAAATACCTTCCTCCGTTTCTGTCCTACTCTCTCCTTAGTCCTCCACATGCGCACAGAATTCTCAGCAGGCTGGCGTCCTAGTCATTCACAAACAGGAGCTGTGTTTTTCTCTTTCACTGTCTTTATTAGTGTCTTTTCGGGCACCTGGAAACCTTCCTCTTCTGGAAGACCGTCTTCTTCCGTCTCTGCCCGTCAAACTCCTGGCACAGCTCCGGCAAGTCTTTCTGACTGCCAGACCTGCAAGCCCCAAACTCCATCTGAAAATGACCTTTCTCGTCTCTGAAATTCTAGAGGACTTTGTACCACTTTTATTCTACTTTCCACAAACAATTTTATACAAATCTTTTGGACGTATTTGTTGTCTTTGCTTGATTACAGCCTTACTGCGACTTCAGTCCTCCACTTTCAAGGGCTCTGGGCACTTCTGATTGGCTAGCACCTCAGGCTTCACATGGAGTAAGCTAAACTCATCTTGAGTGCCACGTTTTCTTGTATTTTCTACTTTGCCTTGTAGAATTAGTGGTCCGTAGGCTGGAACTGTAATGTCATCTTGACTTTTCCTTTCTCTTCCTTTCCTGTTGGGTCAGCCTACATGGTGCCTCTTCTATCCATCTTTCCTCTCTCTTCCCACTGCTGTTTCCCTCTCTTGGCCTCCAGTTACCCCAGCCTCCATTATTTCCATGGCCTCTTTCCTTTTGTCCTCCCTCAGATCCTTACCAACATCCCTACTCATCTTGTACACCATGGTCCTATTGGCTGTCCTAGGACAGCCCTGATTCTGTCACTCCTCAGTCAGAAATCTTCAGCGGGGCTCCAAGGCCTCCTCAAAGACAACCCGAAGCCTGTGTCTTGGTTTCTAGTACGCCCACCATACGTAGGTCACCTGCCTTTCCAGCCGTGCGCATGGACTACTCTTTCCCTTCACAGACTTGGAGCCAAGTGAACTACTTCCTGCTTCCTGGATGCACTGTGTGTTCTTGGCTCCAGGCCTTCGCTTCCTCTATGCCTTCAGACTGGCTTGTCTGTCTCCGTCTCCTAAATCAGTCTCTTGGTACAGACTCTGGGCCTCTGAATTCCAGCAGCACTTTTCCTCCTGCATCTCTTTATGGCTTGAGTTATTAGTACTCATCTGCAAATCTTTGAAAAAGAAGAAATATCCCTGATCCATCTTTGGATACTAGCTGAGCTACAGGTCCTCCTGCCCCCAAACAGGAGTCTTGACTATAGAAGCTGCTCAACAAATTTTTGTTGAATTAATTAACAACAAAATTAATAACTACATAGATACCATTGAGCTTTTCTTATCCTTTTTGTTTTTGTTTTAAAACTGGGAAAAGAGCAAAGACCAGAGAGAGATTAAGGAAAACTATTAAAAGAGAATACATTTTTTAAATGTAGTTATGTGCAAGACATTTTATGTAAAATGCCTGGTGATGCTGGATTCAGTAAACAATTGACTTGATACATTGATGAAAGTGAGATAGTATAGCTACAACCTGTTAAAATTGGGGGGAAAAATAAAGTGTACTTTTATGTCTTGGAAGGATGAAACATAGTAATAGTTTTATTTTGGGAAACTGGTAGAAAAGTACTCCAAAAGTCCCTTCCCTTCAGGCATATTCTTTCCAAACCTTGGGGCTTGGCCATATGTCCAAACCTCTGCTCGTATTGGTCCTCTATGTAATTTATTCTTCCCATTTCCAATCTGATGCAAAAGTCCTTCAAGATCCAGCTCAAAAATCATTCCTACTCAAAAGTCTTCTCTTCAGATCTCAGGCAGAATTCAGTGTTTTCCTAATTGTCTGGTCTTTTTGAAACCTTGTAAATATCCCTACTAGAGCAGGTCTCTCACATAACATTGTAGTTATTTGTTTTCAGGCCTCCCTTCAGCAGCAAATGTTAAGCTTGTGGAGAGACAATTAGGTCCCTGGGGCTTAGCTTGGCACTTGGAGCATAGTAGACATGCAAATATTTGTTCAAGTAATTAGCAAATATGAGTAGTGTAGTAATATTTGAGGAATTTACTTCACAAAAAACTAAGAAAAGTACTCTGAACATCCAATTAAGAGAAAGGAAGAAAAGGAGAGGAAAACTTGTCTTTTTTTCCACCCCTGGGAAAATTCATACTGAGTCTCATTCTATCAGCAGAGGATGAACTCACAACACCCACACCAGGAACTTGACAAAGTTGAATCAGACATGCAAGTTGAAATTCCAGTTTGTCCAACATCTTGATGTCTTCAGACACATTACTTAATCTTTCTCTACCTTATTTCTTCATATCTAAAGAAGTAATAGTAGTACAGTCTATTCTCTTTAGTCATGGTAGTTATATTCTATAAAATGGAAGAATACTGAATCATTTACTCATAGGAAAACTACAGGATGGGTTCCTTCAAGAATCTGTCATATAATTTTCATCGACCAATTAATACATGACCTGTTTTATGTGTGTTTCCGTTATTGTTATACATATAACAATATATATGTTATTATTATATATACATTGTGTGTGTATATATATATATATATATATATATATATAACTCATGCCTGAACAAACCTTATCTAACACACATATTTTCTCTGTAAGGCATAACACAGCCTTCTTGGGTTTAGGAATACTAGATGGACCTTCAGCACTATGCTGTTGGCAATTCTCAACAGTGAAATTACCCACAAAAAATATGGAAAGAAACCTGAACATTAATTAGACCATGAAAAGGGCATGTTTACAGTATATGAGCTGAAACCAAAACTCAGAGCATGGCCATGTGACCTGAGCTGGGTGCTTGTGCATGTGGTGACTCAAATTCACCACTGTGCGTGTCCTTGAAGCTATGAGCTTTGATTTGTGGGTTACAAATAAATTTTAGTGAGGAGTTGAATTTGCAAATACGGAATCCATGAGTAATGAAGTTCGATGGTAACTATTTTCCAGTGTTGTTGTGAGGCTTAGAAGTAATTCAGGTTAAATACGTAACAACCCATACATGATGGTATTTGTGAGTCGTCCAGCAGAGAGTAGGAGCTCTGTAATGCCCTTAGTTCTGGCATTCTAACTCTTAACATAAAAGTAAAAGATGGGCCTTGCTCTCAAGCTGCTTACAACGTCATTGAAGGAAAAGATAACTCATGAATGAGGCTAGGCCGGTAATGAGGAAGAGAGATATGAATTCAGTGTCTCACTTCCAGGAACTCTCAAAACATAGAATCTGAACTGCAGCAATAAGAAAAGAATTCATGGGAGCCTTAGGCCTTGAGATAGAATTTGGAGAAACAAGCTGGGTGCAGAAAGAATAATCAAACTCCAGTCAAAACCACAGAAATGGTATGAGTGTGGCGCATTCAAAAGACCACGGTTGGTAAAAAATGGGATTCACGTTGGAAAATGTCGATCATGAAGGCAGGAGAATCAAGGCTAGAGGAGAGTTTGGATGCTATTCTCTATAAGCAAAGCTACTAAATGTGAGTACTGTTTTTGGAAAGATGGTCTGGCTGAGGTGGATAAGGGGAATTAGTGAGTAAAGGAAGACTGGGGGAAAGAAACCCACGAAAAGGCTACAACAATGACCTAGAGGTTGGAAAAAAGAAAGCATGTTTCAGTGACACTGGATCAGAAAAGCAGGCATGATCCACTTAATGGAATGAAAGGCAGGCCCCTGAGACAGCTTATATTTGGGGGTAAAGAAAGAAAAATTGGAAAGAATACATACATGGAGTATCCACAGAGACTCCTTGTTTAAAGTTGCCCTCAAACTTCCTGGATGCAAGGATTTGTCTCTTTTCAGCATCCTTTTGTTCCCTGACAAAACTTCTATTGGTCTAACTCAGTGTTTTCCGAATATTTTTAACTATGACCCACAATAAGGCACACAGTTTACATCAACATATAATTGAAAACTAGACTTTTACAAAATAATATTTCCCTTTTCTGTGGGTAATGCACTCTTGTATTTTCTATGCGTTCCTATTTGGTTATGAAAAGTCGATCATGACCCTCAAACAGGTCACCACTCAATGTTTGAAAATCACTTGTTTGTCTAACATGTTCTCTAGGCTTGGAAATTCATTTCCCAATGATTAAGATTAAATAGGAAGCTCAAAACTCAGCTTCCAATTTCTTTCTTAAAGGCAAACTACATTCTAAATAAAATTCTCAGAGTTAGGTGATCAAGAAATTACACTGAAAGCAGAGTTGGTGATTTCGGATAAGCCAAGCATCTTCTTTCCTAAAACAGTTGACGGGCAAGCATGTATGTTGGATCTTTCTCATGCTACCCACCAAGCACTAGGTGAGGATCCTTGAGTATTATTCCTCTGATGCTTTCAGTGAGAGATGCTTTTACCTTTTGTATACAAAAGAGTGGTCTGATAAATGGGGAAGCAATTATGGCTATGACAATCCAAAGCCATCATGTAATGCTGAAACTAATTCTCTCGACTAAGTAAGATCTAGTACGGACCCCTTAGGTTTGGAATTGTAGTATAACTCTAGCCTACAAGACAGTACCTTATGGCTTGAGATCCTCTGCTTAAAGAGCATTGTGCAGCAGAAGATTAATAATTTCCCGGAACGTGAGTAGGAGTGGTAGGGAAGGCAAGAGAGCGTGATGGCTCAGAGCGCCTGCTCGTGGTCAAAAGCCCGAGCTTCTGGTCAGGGCTCTGGTACTTGTTAACTCTCTGATGCTGGGCAGGTGACTGGACCTCCCTGTGTTGCCATTTCTCTTCCACTGTATTGGATGCTGGTACCCATGCACAGTGCTGATGTGAGGGTTGAGTTACTGTGTAAAACTTACACAGCACATGGCACACAGTAAAAGCTCGAGGAACATGGCGACGACCCTTATGATCCGGGAAGGTGAGATTCTGATGGAGCAAAAACACCTGGAGCATCTCCGGACCACAGGTGTCTGCTGCCACTGCAGACGTGTATTTTGCAATCGCTCCTGGGAACAAAGGAAGGTCACATATTCTTCGTGGCACTACCTATGCAAGAATGGGCCACTGCTTTTTTCCCACTCTTTTTTTTTTTTCCCACTCTTAGTAGAGGAGAAGGGCAGGGAATGTATCAAGGAGAATGGAAGTCAGAAAAGAAGTGTTAGTCCTTAAGGCAGGTACCACAAAGCCATTTCAAAGTTAGCCAGCAAGTGGATGAGAGGATGGCTTCAATCAATAGCCAGGATTCCTGGATCTGTGGGAGCCGAGTTGAGCCCAGGATGGCAACTCCCAGCTGACAATCGCTCCAAGTCACAAACGGCAGTCATTTCAATGCTTCCAGCCTGAGACGGTTCCCTATTCTTTCCCTGTGGTAGAGAGAACGTGTACAACTAAAAGCTCTTTCTAGGTAGTGTTGAGAATGTGCCCTTATTATAAGATGGAAAGAAGAAATTCAACGCCAAATACCTGCCTGAAATGGGTGAGATATTAATAAACACATCTTGCTTCACCCATCAACGTGAGTAAATCCTACCATGAACAAAATCTGGAAGATGGCTGCAGGCTGAGAGGAACTGAGGATGTCCGTAGGTGAATACAGAGTATTCACAAAGATGGGGGAGAAAAGAAGGGCGACTAAGAAGGTCAGGTGTTTGTGGCATGAAGCCTATCAACTGGCACAGGCCATGTGATGTACATGAATGACTTGGGTGGAGCTTAAGGAAAATATGATACAGCATCTGATAGGTAGTTTTGTCGTTTCAGAATCCCGCATTATCTCCATCAGAGTCAAGAAAATGTTGAGATTTGCATGCACAGAGTGTACAGGTAGTCTTCTATTGTGATTCCATTTATTATTAAATTTTTCTTTTAAAAAATTATGGGGGAATGTATCAGTTTGCAGGGCTGCCATAATAAATACCACAGACTGGGTGGTTTAAACAACAGAAGTGCACTGTCTCCCAGTTCTGGAGGCTGGAGGTCCAAGATCAAGGCGTGGGCAGGTCTGCAGGCAGCCGCCTTCTCCCTGTGGCCTCACATGGCCCTTTTCTCTGTGTGTGTCACCCCTGATGATTTTGTGTGTCCTAAATGCCTCTTCTTCCAGGAACACCTGTCAAATTGGATTAGGACCCAGCCTCTTTTTAACTTAATTACCTCTTCAAAGGCCCTGTCTTCAAATACAATCACATTCTGCAGTACCGAGGGTTAAGGGCTTCAGCATACGGATCAGGGTCAGACACAATTCAGCGCACAATAGGGGATCTTGAAGGAACTGTGAGAATTTCCCTTTAGCCAAGGAAGGTATGTGCCAGGCATCTTCCCAGGGACAGGACTGCTATGGCTCTGCCTGCAGCATCCCAGGGGTGAACCTGTGATGTGTGTGTGTTTCCTGCCCAGGTGGCCCTTCGGTGTATCAGCCAGGCCTGCCCAAATGTGGTGATCCCTTCTTACCCTGTGCCTTGTCTGGATTTGAGGAAGATTTTGCCACACTTGTTACGATGTTTTTATGACTGGCTGCTCTGCAGGATTCCCTCTTGGGAATAATTGATGAACATATTTAATCCTCTTAGCATCACTAACTGTTTTACCCTTCATTTGTAAAGCAGCACCAAGCTTGGCCCCCTAAACGCTGACAATAGACGCTGCTTCTCTCCGCTCCCCCATCCTGGTTGTCACCTGCACCTCAAAGCAGACCCACTCTCCGCTCGCTCTCTCTGGAGCCCTCCATCCTACACTTGCCCTGGAAAGACTCGTAGCATTGTGTAGAAAGTTGCCCATCCAAGCAGCTCCAAAACGCCACAGGTGGAACCGTCTTCCATCTCGGCAGAGCAGTGAGATTAGTGGGAAAGGCAGCCCGAGATTCCTGGACCCCTGTTCCATGTTGTTTCCAAAATGAGTCAGAGCTTCTGTGATATCTGTGACTAAAACGAGAAGAAAAAACAAAGATGTCCTTAAAGACTCTGGGTTTTTTTCTCCTCAACTAGTGAACGTTAGGGAATATTTGCTTCAGTAATCTGCTCTCACACCCTCTGGATCTGGCATATGACACTGGCCTGTCTGGGACAGCCCCGCCCTGTTGGCAGGAGCCCTCTGACCACAGTCTTCCAGGCTGGTGACCCAGCCTGCTGGGGACCCCACGGCTGACCTTCTGACTTGATACCCCAATCCCTTTGTCCCCCCATTGATCCTCTCGTTTTCCAGTGCATCAGTTTCTTGTCTCTGAATCATATTCTCCATATATCTTGGTCTCTGATGCCTTCCAGGGGGCGTCCTTAATTATCATCTCCTGCTTCCTGAATCCTTGAGGGTTTCTCATTGCCAATGGCCAGTTGATGTGCTTCTAGGATAGGTATTCTAGATAAAAGATTAAACCAGAGTGACGTGACTTTTTGTCCTGATCCGTTGAGAGACCACCTATTAAAAAAAATAGGCAAAGCACTCTTTAGGGATTATTTAGCTTTAAAAAATACAGTAGAACAAACCTAAGATTATTTGTGTAATAATATTCCTCTTACTCAATTTTATTTCTGTACATTTTCTTGACTGGGAGGCTAAGAAGTAGAGTCATAGCCCAATCACAGGGATTGGACATCAGTTATCCAGGCCCTAATCTGTAACCTGGGTGTGTTCCTGGTTTTGCACATCTCACGTGCAAGTGTCATCACCCAAGTGCATGGAGGCTAAAAAACTACAGGAGACCAAGGCATTGTATCTTGGACTCTCTTTGGGTTTTCACCTTGCTGCGGACTTGGTCCATCTCATCTGACTTAACCTCCCCACTGCAGAGCCCTTCTGCCTCCCTTCTTACTTCCTTATCCCTAAGCCCTCATCTCCCTCACCTGGTCCTCTTCCTGTCTATTTTATCACCAGTGTTTTAACTTTGAGTTCATCCCATTCAGCTCTGTTCCTGGTCATTTTAGTTTTTCCCCCAAAGGCTCCAGGTTTCAACTAGGATTAAGGATTCACAAGTTTTGACCTTTTGAGCTTCAGGCTTGTAGGGACAGCGGCAGCTGGGCGTCTGCTCTCAGCTCTATCCCAGGCCCCTCACGCTCGGCCGGAACAGAGCTGAGCCCACCGTGCCCGGGCACACGCAGCTCTGCTGTGTCTTCTGTGTGTTCAGCAGAGCTGTGTGTCCTCTAGGAACCAGGGTCTGGTCCCGGTTCTGCCTTCTCCCTCCGCCACCACGACACCTTGTTCCCTAATCAAGCCAGCAGACAACATGGGCTCCTTTCTGACCTCCCCATTTTCACTCTCACTCTCCTGTACTCTGTTTTCCACTCAGCAGCCAACGTTAGATTTTTATTTTTCCTGAAACTCGTGTCACATAACTATGGTGGGATCCAGGCCCCTCTCTATCTGAGCCCCTGCCTCTCTTTTTCATCCTGTATTAATATTCTCCCCCTGCCCCCTCTCTAGCTCCCTGCTCAAGGCCATGCCAGCTGCATTGCTTCCTCTCTGTGTTCCTTCGTTCCACTGTTGTTCTGGGGCTCTCTTCCTCGGGCCTGCCCATGACTGCCGCCTTCATCACTCTGTCCTCAGCTCAGACGTCACCTCCTCAGAAAGGTATTTCCTGCTGACTGTTCCTCCTGAAGCAGCCTTGTGCACACACACACACACACACACACATATACACATACACACACACACATACACACACACGTGCACACATACACATACAAACACACATACACATATATACACAAAAACACATACACACAAACACACAAGCACACGTCCACACAGATACCCATATATACACATACACATGCACATACACACATACACACACCCACATGCACACGTCCACACAGTTACACACACACATACACACACATGTACACATACACATGCATACACACATATACACACGTGCACAATTACACATACAAACACACATACACATATATACACATAAACACACATACACACGTCCACACAGATACCCACATAGACACATACACACGCACATACACACACCCACATGCACACATCCACACAGTTACACACACACCACATACACACACATACACATACACACATATACACACGTGCATACATACACATACAGACACACATACACATATATACACGTAAACACATACACACAAACACACATACACACGTCCACACAGATACCCACATATACACATACACACGCACATACACACACCCACATGCACACGTCCACACAGTCACACACACACACACACATACACACACGCACAATTACACATACAAACACACATACACATATATACACATAAACACACACAAACACACATACACACGTCCACACAGATACCCACATATACACATACACACGCACATACACACATACACACACCCACATGCACACGTCCACACAGTTACACACACACATACACACACATGTACACATACACATGCATACACACATATACACACGTGCACAATTATACATACAAACATACATACACATATATACACATAAACACACATACACACGTCCACACAGATACCCACATATACACATACACACGCACATACACACACCCACATGCACACGTCCACACAGTCACACACACACACACATATACACACACGCACAATTACACATACAAACACACATACACATATATACACATAAACACACACAAACACACATACACACGTCCACACAGATACCCACATAGACACATACACACACACATACACACACCCACATGCACACGTCCACACAGTTACACACACACACATATACACACACATACACATACACACATATACACACGTGCATACATACACATACAGACACACATACACATATATACACGTAAACACATACACACAAACACACATACACACGTCCACACAGATACCCACATACACACGCACATACACACACCCACATGCACACGTCCACACAGTCACACACACACACACATATACACACGTGCACAATTACACATACAAACACACATACACATATATACACATAAACACATAGACACAAACACAGAGATACCCACATATAAACATACACATGCACATACACACACCCACATACACATGTCCACACAGGTACACACACACACACAGGCCTCCCCTGCCCAGTCCCTCCTGGCCCCATACACTATTTTATTTTTGATTCATCACCTTAAGTCATGTTTTAAATTATCACTTATTATTAAATGTCCTTTCTTTACACACCACAGTGTAAGCTCCGTGAGGGCAGGAACCCTCGCGTGTCTTGCTCACTGTTGCGTTCCCTGCACTCAGAAAAGGGCCAAGTACACAGTAGGTGTTCAGGAAGTATTCTTGAAGGAGTGAGTGCCTTTCTGCCTCTCAAGTATCCCCTGGGTCTTTCCTCATCTCCACCCTCACGCCCACTTCTGTCCTCACTGTCTCTCACTCGGGCTCTTGGTAAACTCTCCCCGGGATGTTCCCTTCCCCAGCCTTCTTCCTCCCCAAAGCCCCCAGCTTTGCTGCCTGGAGTGTATTTTTCTCTCTCTCCCAATGCCCTCTGCTGCTGAACAAGGTAGCCCTCGCTCCATCAGGGATGGGGTCCACTGTGTTTGGCAAAGAACGAGCTGTGTGTGGAAGAGGAGACCCCTTCCTTGGGAGAGGACCAGGGCCGAACATCCTCCACTGTGTCCTCTACTTGTGAGGCCCTACCGTTTCTCAAAAGTGGGTGTCTGTGACCAGGATGGCCTTGAGACTTCAAAATGCCATTCAAATAGGGAGAGTTCGATCCCGTATTTAATCAGGATAACCAGCTTTCTGATCTGTAAAAATAAGCACCCTATCTCCTTCCCTGGACCTACAAGAACCCTGGGTATAGAGCAGAGGAAGACGTTGAAAGGAGGCCACACGTTAGGTGGGGACCGTGTATCCATGATTTTCAATTCCCCCAGTGCTTATCCCATGGTCTTCTACACAGTAGGCATGCAGTCAGTCAACTTGAAATATTTGAGTATTTACATTTTCCTATGCCTCGTGCTGTACCCTGGGGGCATGGGAGTGAACAAAATGGAAACAATCCCAACTAAATTATAAGCTGGTAGAGAAAAAGCCCTAAACTGATCATCATACAAATACATTGTAATTAGGAATTGTGATATACTTCAAAGGAAATCTACACAGTGCAACTGCAACTCCGCATGTTTGCTGCCCTGTGAGTGGCTCCCTTACAGCTGGCTGCTGCCTGCATTACATTAGGGTAAAAAAGCACTTATTCGTCCTTGGATGAGTGCACAGTAGTTTTGCTGGGTTGCTCATGCATGGATGTAGAGGCCGGGAGAGTCAGAGACCATTGTACTAATAATTCCCCAGGTACTGGGGAAAGCTGACTCTCAGAACAGAGAACAAGGGTCCCTTCTGGTCAATAGAACCTCTTCCTTCACGTCTTATTCTTGTAGGTGATTACTTCCAGGAATGGGCTGTTTCTTTTTTCCATGGATTTTTGGCAAAGCATGAATGATGACAGTATTGGTAAATGAAAAATAAAAATTTTCACTACTCAAAATCAGAAACATAAAGAGACTGTGCAGACTTTGTATACTTACAGGGTGGTGATGTGAGAAAGCCTTTCTGGGGAAATGGCATGTAAATCTAGATGTGGAGGACAAAAAAAGGGTTATTCAAGTAAAGAACAGGAAGTAAAGCAGTTGAAGAAAGGGAGCAGCATTATATAGGTCTGGAGACTGGGCAGAAACAGGTTTGGGATGCATGGAGAAGTCTGCTGAGCCTGGAGTAGAGAGCATGGGAGACAGGATCGCTCAAGAGAGAGTGGAGAGACAGGAAGGGGCTGGATCACGCTTGACCTGCAGCTGTCAACTGCTCTCTGTATTAGGGATGCATGACTGTCCTGGGCTGTGCCATTTTAATCCTAATGGTGTGTCCCTGCTTCCTTACTTAGCCTTTAAGCCTCTCTTATGATCCCTCTATATTTCAAGTCGGGACCACCACCAGTCCTGAAAGCTTTCAGTTCTCCTTATTAACTCTGTTCCTTGGGGCCTGTCTCTGCCTCTCAGTGCCCAGGCATTTGCTGCTGGGTTAGGAGGAGGAGAAGAACACGTTTCTTGTGGCTTAGATATCTCAGATCATGAGCCTAATCTCCAACTCTCTTTCAATAAGGAATTCAGCAAAAGTACATGCTAAGATGTGCTTCAATATATTTATAGAAAATTGCATACAGTCCTTGAGAAATTTGTCAAGTGGAAGCCAACCAGATATAGAACGAAGAATTACATACTTACTGCTTTTCATAAAATTGAGTGTCCTGACCGGTGTGAGGTGATACCTCATTGTAGTTTTGATTTGCATTTCTCTAATGATTAGTGATGTTGAGCTTTTCTTCATGTGCCTCTTGGCCATCTGTATGTCTTCGTTGGAGAAATGTCTATTTCGGTCTTCCGCCCATTTTTTGATTGGGTTGTTTGGTTGTTTTTTTTTTTTGATATTGAGCTCCATGAGCTGTTTGTATATTTTGGAGATTAATCCTTTGTCAGTTGCTTCATTTGTAAATATTTTCTCCCATTCTGAGGGTTGTCTTTTGTCTTGTTTATGGTTTCCTTTGCTGTGCAAAAGCTTTTAAGTTTAATTAGGTCCCATTTGTTTATTTTTGTTTTTACTTTCATTACTCTAGGAGATCTGTCATACAGAGTGAAGTAAGTCAGAAAGAGAAAAACAAATATTGTATATTAACGCATGTATGTGGAATCTAGAAAAATGGTACAGATGAACCTATTTCTAGGGCAGGAATAGAGATGCAGACGTAGAGAACAGACTTGTATAGACATATATACACTACCAGGTGTAAAATAGCTAGCTAGTGGGAACATGCTGTATAGCACAGGGAGCTCAGCTCCGTGCTCGGTGATGACCTAGAGGGGTGGGAGGGTGGGAGGGAGGTCCAAGAGGGAGAGGATATATGTACACATATAGCTGATTCACTTCGTTGTACAGCAGAAACTAACATGACATCGTAAAGCAATTATACTCCAATAAGAAAGAAAATCGAGTGTCCTTTTAGTCTCACATGGCCAAATCTAGGACTTGCACTTTGAATGGGGCAGAGGCAGCAATGCTTCTCTTTACGACATGCGTTCACTGTGCTGATTTTCATAATACTTCCTGCCGAGGAAAACCAGAGCCCTGCTTCCTGCCCATGGTGTCCCACAGCCATTTGCTCAGGGTCTCCCACGTGGTGAGTGTCTCATCATCACAACACTGAAACCCCTCCCAGCAGAGGACAGTCTTAGGAAGGAGAGCTTTCTGCTGAACAAATCACAGACCATAATGTGGCTATAAATACAAATCATGCAGCCAGTCGTGAAAAGATAACACAAAGGGAATAAAATCATAAAGCTGCCATATATTGAGCATTTAGCATGTGTCGGATACTGTGCTGAAAATTAGCTCCGAGCTTCACAGCTGCTCTGCCCTGCAGGTGTTAGCATCTCTGCCTTACAGGCTAGAGAACGTAGGCGGAGGTGGGCAACGTTAGCCCCAGTACCACACAGGTTATAAATGTTGGGGGAATTTTTAAAGCAGGTCTGCCTAGTTCAAGCTCCAAACTCAGACTCTGCCAAGGACACTCAATTTTTCAAATCAGTCTAGGCCGTAGAGATCAGGACTTGATCAAAACAAAACAGAAACCTGTCAGATGCAATTCAGGGGCTAAGGGGCTTGATCCACAAATCATCAAAAGAGAGGTCTGACCATAGGTAGCAGAGCTCTTGAAAAACTCTAGAAGTTGTGCATCTGCTGCCGTGGAAGTTGCTTTATACTTTTCTCAAAAATTCAGTCAAGTGGCCTGAAAGGTCATGAGTCCCCTCTTCAAAATGCTGTTCTGTTTTGGTTCTGCTTTGTTCCATCTGTCAGTCTGATATTTGAGCAAATGTACAAGTGAATCGATATATCGAAGTACATTTTTTTCAATGTGTGTGAGACAGATTAGAGCAGGTTCAACTCAGAGGAATGATGCTTGAGTCTTGTTGGCGAAACCGAGGTGTACTGACTTTGTGATTTCATTGTTTCCTTTAAGTTAGGACTTTATTAACCACCTTCTGTGGGCATGGCATTGCATGCAATGAGGATACACTGAGGAACAAGCAAAGCTCGGTATCCCCGTAAATGCCCCTCCCCCTCCCCCATCGGGGACGTTGAGGCTTAGCCCCTGTCCCCCTACACGAACCCACAACTGACCATTTCCAAATTCAATCCACAGGGAGACAGAAGGAGAGCTTTATTCTGTGCGGCCTTCCCATGCTCATTTAGTCAAGTATGATTTATTGGCCTTGGAAAATAGTACAACCGCCTTTCTTAGACTCTCTGCTTACTAGAATGTATATTTTAATAATCTGTAGTTTTTTATGTATGCCCTCTGGTGATTTTGAAACACCGAACTCTGAATTTATCGTTTTGATCAAGGAATCGTGTGTGCTCACTGGCCTTGACGTAGGGTGCAGAGCTGCTGACCCGCTGTCAGTAAAACACGCTTTGTGCAATGTTTTCCCAGAAACGGCGATGCATTGGCACAAATTGCTTCCCATTCTTGCGGTACCCTTGTTAGGAGCAGCATGCATTTTGCATGAGAGCAGGCAGGGGCTAGGACGCAGGCGCGGTCGTGGACCTCAGCAAGGCTGACGGCGTGAAAGGGGATGAAATCTGCAACTTTTGTCTCACTAGCACCACGTCCCCTACTGAGTTCACCAGCCACAGGCAATCGGAGAACTCCGAAGGTTAATTTTTTCTCATACGTAGAGTTACAGCTCAGTGGACAAAGCCCTTGAAATGTTATCACTCCAGCCAGGACATTTTAAGTGGAAAAAATGGCTGGTAGTACAAAAAGGTTAATCGCATTAGAAAACGGGTCTCAAACAGACTTGCCGGTTTTTTTTTTTTTTTTTCAAGAGTTGCCTAAAATATTCTGTAACTTTTATAGAGGTTGTGACTCAAAACATGTTTCAGCCGTATGATTGTCGGGAACTATTAAAATGA
The DNA here is from genome assembly GCF_028564815.1 of Eubalaena glacialis. Classification (NCBI taxonomy): domain Eukaryota; kingdom Metazoa; phylum Chordata; class Mammalia; order Artiodactyla; family Balaenidae; genus Eubalaena; species Eubalaena glacialis. Next base: position 92,761,164 of record NC_083727.1, read on the forward strand.
ATAGCACAAATAGGGCAATTAAATATAGATGCTAACAGATTCAGACCCCAAGAGGAAATGAAGCTGCTTTGGTTTTTCTTCTAAAAACACGCAGGTGGATTTCTTTGGAATTAGAGTAAAGGCCTATTTTGAAAAGCTGGCTGGATAGGGAAGAAGGCTGAGGAGGCTAAACAGTTGTGACTACCTGGCCCCCAACCCCTGAAGGGAGACCTGTCCTAAGCGAAGGTATCAGCGCAAGGCGGTGGTTCCGCTCATAACATACAGACCAGCTAGAAGAGATGGGCTCTGAGGATAAAAGCAAGGGACCGCCAACCGTGTAGCTTCAGACAGATGCCAAAGCTTCACTTTACACTTCTTAGGTCTCCTGTGACCCCATGTCCCTGGCACCCTGGTTTTCCTCTCCTGGCTCACAGCGAGTGTGAGAGGATAGGAAGGTCTCTCTTTGGTGCAGATCCCTCGTGTGTGAAGTGCGTACTAACACAGACGGCGCGGATGTGTGGGAAACAAAAAGCGAACATTGAGAGGTGCCTGTCTGCCTGGAAAGGGAAAACCGAAACTCATCGCAGGCACCGCTGGAACACGTTAAAGCCAATGTGTTTCCAGCAGTTAGTTAGGGGCAAGGGGGATGACAAGGATTTGGACATCCCTGCATTTTGGCTTGCTGCAAAAGGCAGGGGAATTAAGAATGATAATTTGAAAATAGCCAAGACTTATTGAGCACTTACCATGCAGGGACTTGAAAAATTTCATGTCGTCTTTACAATAAGTAGTGGTAACCGTTAAAGTAAAAGAGCCAGGAAGGGCAGAGCCAGGATCCAACAGAGGAAGGCTTCACTGGCCTCAGCTTTGCCCGTGGCTGTGCCCTCACTGTGATGCCCTTCGACCCAGTAGTGTGAGTAGCAGTCATTCCTCACAGGGAACTGGACGACTTTCATAAGACAAACACAGGGGACTTTCTTACAGGAGCTTACAAAGAGAGCTTCTTTGTAAGGAATAATTATACGGTGGCGTGACAGAGTAGAATGCAGAGCATATAACTGTGATGGAAAGTAAGTGTTATGCCTATTCTGATGTCTTCTGAATATGTGACGTTCTCTAGAAATCCCAGAATAATGTTGCTGAGAGAGGGTCCTCAGAGATCTTCTAGAATAGCATGTTAGGGTCATCAAGCAGTATTGCAAAGTGTTTATACCCTCAGCACAGGATCAGTTCAAACAGATGTTGTTGGAAAGGATATTCCCTCATGTAACATTAAACCTTTTATCTAATTTAATTTACAGAACTTCTTTCAAATAGTTAGCAACCTTCTAGATGAAGACAACAAGGAAAAATGGGAAGATGCACAACAGGTAAAGCTGGAGTTATTTCAGAACTTAAAATGAAGTTGGTTAAATAAGGTTTCATAATATGTGAAAAAAGTAATGGCTCGCTATTCCAAGAACATAAAAGGAAAAATTTTAAGGTCATTCTAGATTATCTCGTACTAATTTTAGAGAAAACAAGTGACCTCCTTTATCATAACAATCTATGGAATCCATGATATTTGAAATGTGAAAAAACAGAGCAGGTTTAAGTAATGTTTAACTTTAAGATATTAATACATAATGACTCTATGACTTACCCATCATTTTCTTTCCAGTCTACAGACTATAGGAAAAACAGCTAATCTAAAAGGACACATTGCAAACTAAACTGTGGGAGTACTAACTAGTAAAATCATTTGTATTTACTCTGTTATGTGTAATCTGAATTATGTATACAGATGTGCATTTTGATTCAAAGCCAAGAGTTGTAAAAATGAGTTCTCATTGAAAGACATGTATTCTGCTTTTTTTCTCTTTCTGCTAAGCATGGTAACTGTAGCAAGTAGCGTTATTGGTTTAGTTATTGTTTTAAAAATGCCTGGCCCTGCCATTGTGCTATACTCACTGACACATGGTTAATACTATTTTTTCTAAATCACAGAAAAAGTGAGTTAGAAGTTAAGAAAGGGAGAATAAGCATGTTTTTAAAAATCCTGTGGAAATTTAATTTAAAAGTTTTCTACTTGACCCTTGTTAAAAATTCCACGAGAACAATGCAATATTGAAAATGAATATTTACTGAGGTTCAAGTGGACCCTCTCTCTCCCTTTCCCTTTATAATCATATTCTGGGCCTTCAGGAGTAAAGTATGCCCTTTATTTCTATTATCATAGGAACTCTATGGATAGACTCTAAAAATAGTCCAGTGTGGGACCACCTCATTATCAGGTACAAGTGCTGTGCTTCTGGCCATAGCAAGAAAAAAAAAAAATCACTCCTTAATTTAAGACACTGAATCTATCTTTTCCTACTAGTTTGAGTTATGTATTTGTCCTTGGCTTCATTCTAGAGGAGAACTTCCTTCACTCACTGTGAGAAAATGGTGTCTTTCCTTAGAATACACTGCAGAGGCTAAGCACATCTTTGTAGAGTGCTGGAGACTATTAATTATGGATATATTTAGGACAAATGTATAATACCCTATTTAAAACAAGACTGCAATCCATCAGATGATGTTATTTACTGCAAGGTCCCAACTTGAGCAATAATGAACAGTGGCAGCAGAACTTTTTGTCAATGGAAAATCCTGAATCCATAATCCACCTATTTACTTGTGATTCTGAGTTAACTATATTCTTATCTTTTAAATATTTTTCAGTAGTGATGATCCTTAATGCTTCTTTGAAGTAACTATTTGAAATAAAAGCAACTATTCTGTAGCGGTGTTTTCATAAATGCAGCCACGTGGTAAAGGAGTCTCCAAGTTTTTGGCACAAAGGGTGAACTCTTCAGAAATAAGAGCTGTTTAAAATCTACCAAAAATAATCCTTTGTCTATTTTAGAGGAATAGTCTCAACAAAATATAATATAAAGCATAGCTCTGTGTGCATTTGGAAGACTAGCTGAGTAAAATGGTGAATATTGACGTTGGAAGGGTTTTGCCATAAGAACGCACACTTTTGGACAGTAAACAGTGTCATTTCATAGTTTGTTCACTACATATAAACCCCAGTTATGAAGGATGAAACTATGTTTAGCTAAAGCATCCTACTAAAAACACAGTATACTAAAGTGAAAAACAAAGGCTGCATTCTATATAGCACTGTTTTATACACCATCACTGTAGTTGGAATGGATGGTCTCTTTCAATCACGATAATTGTGATCATCAGTATTTCCTTTTTATACTGAACACTCCTGTGTCTCTCCAGGAGTGCGTAAATTGTGGCCACTGAGCCAGATCCAGGCTGGCACCTGTTTTGTAAATAAAGTTTGGGATCATAGCCACAGTACCTATGGCTGCTATGGTACAGCAAGGACACAGCTGAGTTGTTCCAGCAGAGACCCCGTGATCCACAAAGCCACTCTCTGACCCTTTACAGAAAAAAAAAAAAAAAAAAAAAAATCAGCCCCAGCTCTACGACATTTGAAAACTGTTGGGAACATATAACTACAAACAAAATCTGCTGCCGCCCTAGAAAACCTCTCCCCAAAGTAGACAGGAAAGAAAACAGTTTTATTATTGAATAGGCATTAAGCCAGAATGTGATGTGCATCACAGGCAGTTCACTAAGAGATGCAAAGACAGAGAAATCTCACCCTTTAATACAGACAAGCGGATGTTCAACTCATTACACACGTGTTCTCGAGGTAAACGGTAGCTAGTTCTCAAGTAAGAGGACTTTAGGTAGTTCATCCTAAATGCACTGGGTCATTGGGGTGACCACCTGGTTAGTTCATTGGCTTTATCCAAAGGAAAAATGAGCTCTGATATCTTAATGACTGCGGGCAGTTTTGCAACTCGGAGAGAGGCACCTGCTTAAGTCAGGGTCTAACCCTCCCACCGCCCCTCCCACCGCACAGCAATCTGGATGATTACTTTCCTCGGAGAGACATCCCTGGGTCTTTAAGCTGGGAAGAGGCTATTTAACTTTCAAAAAGGTTTACATGCATTTCAAAGAGACAGAGAAAGCATTTAACCATTACAAGTTTTCTAAAGTAAATGCTCTTAAGGGAGGGGAACAAGGGGTTAGGGAGGGAGTCTCTTCTCTATTTTCAACAGGGAGGATTAAGCCTCTTCTTTTTAATGTGTATTTACCCACACACTACACATACTCATAGACACACACACCTACACAAAAATAGAAGAAAAAATACAGTAGCAGCAGGAAGTTTGGAGCTGATGGAAATTTCACACACATTTTTGGAATGGGGAGGAAATTTCACACACATTTTGGGAATGGAATAGGCAAGCAATAGCATTTGTCCCCAAATCTTCCTGAAATTAAAAAAAAAAATTACAACTATCTATGCCATACATTTCTAACTGTAATAACCATTGTTCATGTCTTCAACCATATGTGAGTAAATATATGATGCATTCGAGGTGTCTGATTTTTGGATGGGTGCGGCCACAAGCTCCTGTAAAATATACACACTGTGCCTGCTGGCCACCCTGCCCGATGTGTCTTTCTGCTAATCAGAGTGTCTCTCCCCCTTCTGCACAAGCCTTTGCAAATACAAAGCCATTAAAATTCTCTAATCCACTTAAATTTCTCACGGCTTGAAGCTGCAGTGGTGCTGAATGGCTAAAAGCAATGAACGTAACTTCAAAAGACTTTCTGCTTTAATCTGGTTATATAATGCAGGCTGACTTTGTCAACATGATGGGTCACACATGCTAAAATTCATCTGTCTTTTCAAATGGACCTCACATTCCAGTCACTATGAGCTATTGCCAGAATCAGGTCATCTTTAAGCAAACACTCATCTGTTTGCAGTGTATGAGGCGGATGGTGCTGGGCGTGTCTTACATATGTACATGTGAAACATCTCTACTAGAGCTGTTTTATGATCCTGCAAGTATTGCCAATGCTATTATTCATATAGCAGCTATTACAATTATTGGAAATAAATGTCTCTCCCAAGATAGTTATTTTGCAGTGAACTTAATAGTCTGTAAATATTCATGATGGCAATAATAATTATTTTTTCTCCCAGTGTTCATCGTACAGATGCTAAGTAAAAATAAATGTAAAAAGCTCCCAAATTTCAGTGTTTGTTCTATATTATATTTAAGTGAGGAAAGAAACCCATCAAAAGTAAAGACATGCTACTTCTAAGTGTACAATCTGTTAGATATTTTGAGTTTTCTTGGATTTATGAAGGATTAATCACGGCCTCATATCACCTCCAGAGTTCTTCCTGTCTGACATTTAATGTCATTCTCAACTGTTAGTTCAAAAAATATACAACTGTTAGATGGGTTAAAAAATAAATTAATAAATAAAAATTTAAAAATAAAATAAAATGATTAAAAATAATTTTTAAAAGTAAAAAAGAAAATATACAGCTGCTGCTAGTTGGAGAAATGTCTTCAAATAAATCAGAGCTCATTTATGGTCTCATTGTGTCTTTTTAAAATTCCAGTTATATATTCTATTATATAGATTTTTAAAATTCCATCTAACCTTTGCTTATTTTTGTAGATTTATCCGGGCTCAATAGAGTTAATGCAGGTGATTGAAGATTTTATACACATTGTTGGAATGGGGATGATGGACTTTCAGAATTCATACTTAATGACTGGAAATGTAGGTAAGAAATAGGATGTTTTCCCAAAATCTGACTGAATTTTTAAAAAAATTTGCAAGTATCTGAGTCATACATTTCTAAGTGTGGTACCCATTGTTCATATCTTTGAGTCTACATGAGTAATGTATTGTGGATATTTGGTGTCTGATTTTTCAATGGGCCAACCACATATGCACTATAGACACATACCTACACACACACATTCGCATGCACCTGAGTGTATTTGTATACATTTATTTAAGCCTACTTGTATTTATCTGCACACGTATATAGCAAATGTTTATTGCTATCCAATCTCATGTTGAAAATATATAGTATATACTATGTGATTATATAAAAAAATAAGTCTTCGTGGTCTCGCAAACACTGTTCATGAAGATGCCGAGTCACTTTCTTGCTAGGGGTCCCAAAGAAGTGCTGAATCTCCATAAGGGTGGGATGCTTCAGAGACCTTTAGGGGTCATTGTCACAATGCTGCTGCTGCCGAAGTTTTCTTGAGTAACTTCCAGGACACGGTGCGTCTCTCGGGTCTCTGTAGTGGATTCTGTAATGTTAGCACACGTAAAGTGAAAACATCCTTCTTCCTTTAGCTGCCTATAACATTGTCTCTTATAGGGAGGAATTACACAGAGAAGCAAAATCCACACGGCCTCATACAGTGCTACAATTATTGTACATTCAGCCAACAGCAATTATGTGAACCAAATGGCACATTTCTTTTTGTAGTTAAAAAAACTGCAAGAACAAAGAAATATTCTTCCTAAATAGTATATGCATTGAGTTGATACAGGTTTACAGTTTTATTTCTTTACAGCTTCCTCTTGTGATGTTACTATGACTCAGATTTTCTTTCATTGTCATGTTTTAGCAATCTTCATATAAAGACTACTAACTGTAGATAAAGATGTGTTTAAATCAATATCTTACCTCACATTCTTATTCAAAGGATGTTTAAGTTTTAGTTTCTAGATCAGGAAGAGACCTAACTTCATGGAGGGATTAACTAGGGGAGTTCACATGGTATAGAACGTAACATTTTTATGATTACAGCTTTGGTGGTTCGTTTTATACTTGATTTCTTTGGAAGGTCCTTTAGTCCTATAGCGACTCATTTGACTCTGAGATATATTCCGCCAGGGTGACCTCAACTTGTAACTGGTAATAGCTAACTACCGGTAATATTCTTCAGTTGAAGAGAACCTGTGTAATGGAGACCTCAAAGGTCTGCAGACGGTTCCATGCCCACATGCCATCTTCATGCAGCTTGAGGCCTTACGAGTTAGAGTTATGCCTTAATCCACTTTCCAGAGGTGGTGGAGGGCCCAGACTTTTCCCGAGAGTAGATGTCCAGCAGCTTGCGCTGGTTCAGGAATGAAGGGAGCTGTCCTTGCTATGGGCAATGAGAAGAAAAAGTGACCGAAAATAGTATCTTTATTGAAGGATGAATTCAGAAATCAGAGAAAATCCAAATTAAATGTCCATTCCAAAAGTGGCTGGGCAAAGAGAGGAAAGGTAAAATCCGTGGAAAAAGGGGGTAGCATGTTGGGCTATGAGTTTGGGGCACATGGAAGGAAAACCCTAGAGAGATTCTGGAGACACTGGTCATTCAAGATGGAACCACTCTTCTAAGGGCCTATGACTTTTTTTGGGAGGAAGGAACCAGGAAGGCTGCTATGCCAGATTGGACAGCAGTAATTTACAAGAAAAACAGAGGGGGAAAAAGCAAAGAGCTATTGTTCTCTTGATTTTTGTTAATGTTAGCACCTAATTCTAAAACACATGGCTGATTAAAAGTATTATCAGATCAAAACATGGCACTTGTTCAGAACGTGTTTGGAAAAAAACTTTAAAAACCAAAACCAATCTCAGAGTCTAGTAACTTAAATTTGAACTTAAAGTAGACTGTTTGAATAACAGCATACCAAATGCCCTATAGTACTAGTATTATTTACGACAGAAATTCCATGAATATCCATAAATTGCAAATCTTTATTCCTCTTTACCTTTCTTTTGACTTACCAAAATTGTATTTTTGAAAAATGTGTGTATTTTTTGTGTTAAAATTATGCTTTGCCTAGGTTTGCCTACTTCCTTTATCATCACTAAACTTTAAGAAGTATATTAAGCATAGTGACAAAGCAATTTAATGCTGCAAATAAAACCGATATTGTCCTATATTGTCTTCAGTCTTGTGTAAGGACAGTGTGATTGTTTGGCCTTCCGATCGCTTCACTGGTTATCCATCTAAGAAAAGGTTATATTCTGTGAATAAGTATCCCAAACATTATTACACCACCTAAAAGAGATTTTATTTATTTTGGTTTCTCCAAATACTAGCCCAGGGACTGACTTACTGTTGTTTGATGACCAGAAGAAGGTTATTCTCAATAATATTTAAGAATTTTCCAAAGTATATCCATATATTCGTCAGAATTCTCCAGAAAAACAGAACCAATAGGATATCTGTAGGTACACAGAAATCAATTTATTTTGGGAGATTGATTCATGCAATTTCAGCAGCTGAGAAGTTCCAAGATCCGTTCTGTGCAAGCTGGAGGCCCAGAAAGCTGATGGTGTCATTCTAGTACAAACCCGAAGGCTTGAGAACCAGGAAAGCCAATGGTGTTAAGTCCCACTTTGAATTCAAAGACCTAAGAATCAGGAGTGCTGATGTCCAAGGACAGGAGAAGATGGAAGTCCAGCATAAGCAGAGAGCATATGCACCCTTCCTCTGACGTTTTGTTCTATTCAGGCCCTCTGTGGATGGGACAATGCCCACCTGCATTGGTGAGTGAGAGCTTTACTCAGTCTATTGATTCAAATGCTAGTCTCTTCCAGGAATACCCTCACAGACACACCCAGAAATGTCGTTTAACCAGCCATCTGGGTATCCCTCTCCCAGTCAAGTTGACGCATAAAATTAACCATCGCAATCCACTTGTATCAAATTGGGTAATATAAATAATAATCACTTACTATTCACATTCTTCATGTTATCCAATTTGATTCTAGTATATGTAAAGCATGACTATAGTGTTGTGTCAGATATGTCCAATGTTTTTGGACAAGGACACACAGAGAGAATAATTTGCAGTGACAACTTGTAAACTGTGTGAGTTGGCATTTGTTTTATGTCCGAAGTCCAAATATTAATTATCCAACATCGAGCTTACACACACACACACACACACACACACACACACACATACACATGCTTGCAGGCTCGCAGACACACATACACACAGCATGTTAGTGATAAATAGAGACTAGGTAACTAAGAAAGTTTGTTTATTGCTTATGCCCATTTTTTTTTTTCAGTGGGTTGGAATAAGACTCCTTAACGACGGGGGTGGGTGGTGGTGTGATGAATTTGGAGATTGGGATTGACATGTATACACTAATATGTATAAAATAGATAACTCATAAGAACCTGCTGTATAAAAAAATAAATAAAATTAAATTAAAAAAAAAAAGACTCCTTAAAGAACTTCAAAAGATCATCATGTCCTATAGAGACTATGAATATTTTTTATAAAGCCTGTATGCACAGCACCTCACTTTTCGTGAATATAGATAAGCTCTTGAAGAAAGAGACAGAGTTGAATAACGGAAATAAAAGAAAGAACAGAATAAAAGAAAGACCATACAATTTAATAAGAGAGTCTCAGAACCTTTCAGATAGCTTATTTTATTTCAACTTTAAATAGTTTTGGGCTTTCTGTTTTCTGGTTCCTGGTTTTGATAGAAAGGGTTGGGAGCAGAGATGGTGCTGTTAGAATCACATACATAGCAGATAGAATACCTGAAACAATAAAGAAAAAGAAATTCTGAAAGAACCTGGCAGAGTGGAGCCCATATGGTGGGAACAGCATTATTCATCAAGATAAAAGTTTCTGTAATCTGATTAAGATGGCAAGACAATGAGTGACATGTCTTGGAAAGATTTTCTTCCCAAATAATTCAAATGAAAAGTTTTGAAGCTTCTTTTATCTGAAAAGTGTCCCTACCTGTATCAGCTTTTTTTTTTTTTTTTTTTTTTTAGAGATTGGAGTTTATTTATTTATTTATTTATTTATTTATTTATTTTTGGCTGTGTTGGGTCTTCGTTTCTGTGCGAAGGCTTTCTCTAGTTGCGGCAAGCGGGGGCCACTCTTCATCGCGGTGCGCGGGCCTCTCACTGTCGCGGCCTCTCTTGTTGCGGAGCACAAGCTCCAGACGCGCAAGCTCAGTAGTTGTGGCTCACGGGCCTAGCTGCTCCGCGGCATGTGGGATCTTCCCAGACCAGGGCTCGAACCCGTGTCCCCTGCATTGGCAGGCGGATTCTCAACCACTGCACCACCAGGGAAGCCCTGTATCAGCTTTTGATAACTGAAATGCTCTTATATGCTGACTATGAGCAGGTTGGTATAAATGTGAGCATGTTCATTGTGGGAGGGAACAGGTCCGTAGCTTTGATCAATTTCTCAAACGACTTATGACCTCAAAAATTTAACACAAGCCTTGGAAAAAAGTATTCTATGAACAAAGAAAATGTTAAACAAGCCAATGCATTTATAAAGTAATTGAATATTTTTCATATCACATATGAATATGACATTCAAAATAGACACATGATAAATTATAATGAATAAAATTTAGTGAGCACTTAGTAAACACTACTAAATAGCTTATATAATTACTCAATAAATGAATGAATATGAAAAATTGATGTGCTACAGAGAGATTTAAATTTTCAATATGCCTCAGTTTATCATAGAGTTGTATTCTACATGTTCTAAATATGCTGTACAGGCAAGTGATCTTCTTCAGTGAAAAATGTGAATTTTCAATATATTTTTAAAGTATTTATTATCGATTAGGTCAGGGGGACTATATCTTAATATTATTTAATATGAGTTCAAGTTATTTTTCTTCAACAAGAATATTTCTTGAAGAGTGTTTAAACTGACTTTCTACCCTTTCTCTTCAAACATTTTCTCTTCAGTTCTTTTCAGCCCCATTCTTCTCTCATCACTTTCCTGAAATTCCCCTCAGAAAAGCCTTCTGGAAACTCCCAATTGCCAAATTAAACCCACACTGTCTCTTAAAACTGTCCATTCTTTTAACATTTGTGTATGTATTATATTATAAAATAGAATTAAGGGATAAAAATTACTCATGACTCAGAGATATTTAGAATTTTTGGAGGCAGTAACATAAAACAAAGCAGAGTATGCACTGAAGGGGAGACAAGCACATTGTTTGAGGCCCAGCTGTTTGCAGTTCCCAAGACAGAACAGGATGTATGCGACCTCACCTGATCAGAGTGACCGGGCAAGTGCATGGATGACAGCTGCTCTACAGCGTTTGTCTAAAGTTGTGGCAGAGTGTTTTATAGTTTTTTATTATGATTTTAGTCGTCTATTTTCCATAATCACTTCAAGTAGCGTATTGTGTTTGCCTTATTTATTGGTAAGAATAGCCTATTCTTTAGAAATTAAGTGTTTTAATTTTGGACTTAAAACCTGAATTGTGTTCACCAAACTGAATTCGAGGAGAATCTGTCATGTGATGTATGTTGCAGCCCACTGACTGTGTTCAATTAAAAACAAAAAGAATTTATCTCTTACTATAAGCAAAGCCTTTCCTTAGTGATTCAGGTCATTAAATGAATAAGCTTCTCGTCTATAAAGAGTTTGCAGTCCAGTTGTGGACATAAAAGAATTACATAGATGAATAAAATACCAAGTGCACTTTGGTGTGTGTCATGGAAACCAAATGTTACAGAGATTCATTACGAGAGATGTTGTTCCATGTAAGGAACGAGAAAATGTTCTTAAAGAATAAATCATTTGGTGTAGATGTTGAAGGATGGCTGGATTGTTGACAGTCCAACCTGAGGCACAGTGAGTGGCAAGGAGATGGTGACATTCCAGAACATTCTTTTAGCAAAAACAGTATAGAGTTGTCCAAGTTGAGATAGTGCTTAGGGGATACGTGGTCTATTTTGATAAAGACACCTATGTATGGAAGTAAAGGAAATGAAATAAACTTGGAGAGGCATGCTGAGACATGGTGTAACATGATTCCCGATTCCGAAGACAATAGGGAGCTCCTAAGGCTTCATGGATGGGTGAGAGCTGTGCCTTGGAAAGACACAGGTTACAGCAGAGATAAAGTTTGTTGAGATTGAAACATATTTTAAACACAGAGACCAGAAGGCTTTTTATAATAATCTTTGCAGGAGATAATGAAGACTTGAGTTAGCAGTAGTAAGAATAGAAACCAAAATGTACTTATCAGTTTGAGACTCTGAGGGTAGAAATGATGGCATTCCGTAACTGAATGTGGTGTCAGAGAGAAGGGAGGAATTGGGATTATATTTATTCAACGAACATTTGAGAGTGTCTTTCACACATTAATGTTTAGATGCAAATCTACCCCTCAAGTGGAAAAATAAAATGTGGCCTTGGGTTTTGGTAGAGTAGTCAAACTGATGATATACCCATGGTAGTCAACTGCATACAAGTGACGGTTGAAGCCAGAAAAGCTTTTTTAATTATCAGGACAGTAATAAGAGGGGTAAGATGGAAGATGATGCCTATATTTAAAAAGAAAAAAATCCTGACTATGTGTGGTGATGGATGTTAACTAGACTTATTGTGGTCATCGTTTCACTATATATAAAAATATTGAATCATTATGTTGTGCATCTGAAACTAATGTTATATGTCAATTATATCTAAATAAAAATATCTCTATATATGACTATGGAGAGATCTCTAGGATATATTATTACCTGAAAAAGTATGTATAGTAATAAACCAAGTTAAGAAATATATTTTGTTTGCAAATAAAATTTACACATTATACTAGGAAGAGGTCATGTACATTATAGAATAAAAATCAATGTTGAGGGGAAAAAAGAAACAACAACAAAGAATTGTTACAGGTATCAGAATAAGAATAGTCAGAGGTAGTAGGTATAAGCAGTTCCTAAACAGGGCAGTAGAAAATCAGTGGCATGTAATTAATAGGAGAGAGAGAACATTTCAGAACAAATACTGTAGTTAATATCAATTGCTAATAAAGTTCAGAGTAGTGGAGTTAAGAAAAATCTTATGTGATTGCTGGTCGTAAAACATAAAAGTTCTCCAGGAAAAGTGCAGACACAATGAACAAGATCTAAATTTCCAAGCTCTTTAGGTGGTTTCAATGGATTTACCTGTAACATTTTGATACAATTATCTCTAAGGATTTAGTTTGCACAGATCAATGTTGCTACATCCACTTAACACTACCTCACAACAGTTCCTTAGGAACTCTTCAAAGTTGACAATATCAGATAAAAAAGGAATATTGTTAGGCTAAGAAAGTCTCAAGATACAGAATATTAAAGTTATTGGCTGTAAGGAATTTCAGAAGTCACCCCTATATACACCCTTAGAGATAGAATATTCTGGAAAGTATAGTTTCAGTTTTTCTCTAGTAATCCAATAAGGCCAGTGCCTTGAAAACATTAATGTTAAGACATTTTTCTCTGCCAAGCTAAATATCACTGTCTATTCTTGGTTTAGAAATATGAAACGCTGGGCTTTTCAGAATGAACATTCACACTTGGTGTTTTCTGAAATCGAATCCAAATTCAATCTTAAGAATGGCAAAATGCGATTTTGACATCTCCTTTCTCTCCACAATGCTGTCTCATCAACATCAAACCTATGTTATTTCTTACACTCACTGGTAAATTTAATCATTCCTTTAGAGAATATCTTGTTCTTCAATTGAGAAGCCCGTCTTCAATCTGATGATGTAATTATAAAAATAAAGTGGCTTCTCTTTATAAGCCTATTTTCCTTTCCATCACTGCTTCATTTTGTGGTTCATACATCTCCATCACTTGTTTAACTTCCTTTCTTTGGAAAAAAGATGCCTGTAGTGAGTTGACACCGAGCCTGAAAAATACACAATTTAACATTTTTTTGTTGTTGTTGTTTATCTGTAGCACCTGACATTGGTTCAGTCAGCTAGACTTGAGTCTGGAAGTGTCAGATTCTACCTCCTCTGCCTGGCTCACTACACTTTTTCTTGCTAGACTTGTGAAGCAAATGGTGTGTATTTCTGTAGGTCAGAAAGAACAAACTAAAAATATCTGTGTGTTTTTTTTTAAAATGATACTAACATACTGGTTCCCTTGAGAAAATAAATAGTTCAAGCAGCATTTTAAACCTATGGCTTGGAATAATATGCGTCATTGAGTTCTTTGATTATTTCTCACTTAATAGGAATTATCTCACTGCATTTTCTATGATACAGTTATTCCAAATGGTTGGGGTGGGTGCTCTGGGGAGGCTGCTGAGAAAGGGCCATACCAGACTCTTCTAGTGGTAGGAAAGACATAGTCCTTATGGGGATATGATGGGCTCCCTTCCACCCAACTGAGAACCCCATTTAGATGCTCCCTAGTGTCGGTGTAATAGTTTGGTAATAACTCATGGATTTAATTGGCTTTAAGAGGGTGCCAGGTTCTGTTTTAGGTTCTGGGGATTTCTCAGTGAACAAATCGAATGAGGCTCTTGCTCTCATGGAACTTGTGTTTTGCGGCAGGGACAGATGTCAGTCAAGCACCCTCTAACATGCCCAATGGTTCTAAGTGATGTGAAGACAAGTCATCAAGAAGGGGGACAGAGAGGGGAGAGAGGAGGCGGGGGATGGTCGGGAATAAGCGCTGGTTGAGTATATACCTGCGTGCCTTGAGCGCATGAGGCACGGTGACATGTGGGGACAGACTGTCTCCATCGGAAGGAGCCAGCACAAGGGCCATGATGCGTCCACGTGCTTGGCACCGTAGAGGCCTGGAGGAGGCCGCTGATGGTGGAGTGGCTGACGGAGGGGAGTGAGAACCAGACTGTGGAGGGCGTTTGACTGTAGGTCTCTGAACGAGATGCAAAACCACTCAAGGATTTGAACAGAAAAGCAACCGGATCTGGTATATGTCCTGAAAGGACCATTCTGACTATGGACTGTCGGGGGTGTGAGTGCATACAGGGCGACGGGAGGGTAATTATGGCAATAGGCCAGGCGAGAGAGCTCTGTGGTTTGGACCAGATGCCAGGGGAAATAGTGGGAAGAGGCCAGATGCTGGAGGTATTTTAATGGTACGTCTGACCTAGTTTACTGATGGCTAGAAATAGGGTGTGCAAGAAAGAGATTGTCAAGGAAATGTTTCCACTACATCTCCAAGAACCCAACTACAAAAACAAGACAGGTTAATTTCCAAATCTCTATACTATAAACAAATGTCATAAACCTACTTTGGTGGCCATTTAAATGTCTCTGAAATTTAGGATCCAAAGCAGTCTCTTTGGTTTATTTTTTCCTTAAAGTATTTTCATTGAGATATAATTGACATATAACATTGTATCAGTTTTAGGTATAAAACATAATGATTTGATATATGTATATATTGTGAAATGATTAACATAATCACTTTAGTTAACGTTCATCACCACACATAGGTACAATTTTTTTTCTTCGGTGAGAATTTTTAATATCTGCTCTCTTAGCAACTTTCAAATATATAATAGACAATTATTGATTATAGTCACCATGCTGTTTCTCTTTTATGTAGTCTTGTTCCTGAGTCCAAAACAAATACTTGCTCTTGCAGTTTAAGCAATTCTGTCCTTCGAAGCCATGAGCATTCTGTCATCATTACACCCTCTGAATCCTTGGTCAAAAGCTAGAATGAAATTGTTCATTAAAATGACTTTTTTAAAGCTGACAGATTGAGCTGTCAGTTAAAACATCAAATAAATTCTACCTTTCCTACCATTTTTGTATTTTTTCTTCTATTTATAAAGTCCTGGGACCTCAAGAATGGAAGAACACTTATGGATCAACTAAGTCCAGCCATAAACTTGTCAGTTTCATCTTACTTAAACTATTTTGTATTTTTTTAGTTTTTTTGGAAAATAAATAATAAATAAAAGTTTATTATCTGAGTTGCAAAGGTCTTTGCAAACCTTTATCTCTCCAATTTAAAAAATGTTATTTCTACTAGTAATACTTACATAATTACAACCCTGGACCTCAACATAGAAAACTCTCATCATGTGATAGTGTTTCAAATTAACAGTAGGTCTGTGTTCTTTTAGAAGGTAACTGGGGTGAAAATAGTTACATAATAGTTACATAGTTACATACAATAATGGTTACATAGTTACATATAATAATGGTTACATAGTTACATAATTGTTACATAGTTACATAGTTCCAGGTTTATCTATCTAATCTGCTTTATACAGCCATACTCAAGGACACAATTATTCATGGAGTCATTATTAAATAGTACTTCTTGTCCCTGAAAAAACTTGAACTAGAAAACATTGTTAATAGCTGTTTTTTCTCATTTTGAGTAACCTAGATGCCCTAAACTTTCCCTCTAGTGCCCCTGTACTCTGCCAACTGCTAGCTCTAATCCTAACTACTGCTCTGCTGTGAATCTCTCACATGGTTTTTTGGATCTTGAATAGTTTTTACTTCTTTACCCTGGTTTAATTTACTGTTAAGAAAGAATAGAGTCTTTTCTATTATGGTTTATTACAGGATGTTGAATATAGTTCCCTGTGCTATACAGTAGGACCTTGTTGTTTATCCATTCTATATATACTAGTTTACATCTGCTAATCCCAAGCTCCTAATCCATCCCTCCCCGGCCCCAAAGGAATATGAAAAAGAATATATATTAAAAAAGAAAAATAGAGAGTCTACATGTTGCTACTTTGGCATGCCTCCTTTCTTATAGTACCTTAGGTGTACATCATCTGAGTATCCATTTAATGAAAATTCCTTAGTATCAGACAGTGACTGTTATTCTAAGAAACCCTTTTCAGAAGTGCCATTTGAGTACAATGCATAGGAAAATGTTTTTATTTGTTTGTTTCTACTTTTATTCCTCAGGCTTTCCAAGAAAAGCTTTGGTAAAGCATCCCTTGTATTATAGAGTGTTTCCCAAATTAACGCTTTCACAAATACTCACGATACAACCTTGCTGCCAGAGCGTTAAGGGCACCCACGCGATGTGTTCTCATCAGTGCTTTCCATTCAGAGTGGACGCATTTTTATCCCTTTGCATCTTAGTAATTGAAAGTTAAAGATTTGTTTCATTATCTTGCTCAGCCAACCACACGCTAACCTACTTCTGTCATATAAAGAACTTCACTGTAGCTTTTGATATGACTCTAGGGAAATCTTACTCATGTATTCTGTATTTCTGCATCAAAGTAAAATGAGGGCTAACCTTTAGATGCCTGAATGATGCTTTTTTCTGAATATTTTATAACATATCTTGGCCAGTGAAAATTTTGTGAACTTATTTGTCATTCATTCGTTCTCCATCCCTTCAGTAACGGTCTGGGGGAGAATGCCTAGGTAAAGACCAAATCTTTGGCCTAGGCCCATCATTTCTGTTGGATTTTATATTTACAGGGAAAATGCTCATGGTCTGAAGAAACCTAATGAGGTCACACAAACCTCAGTAGGAAATGTACAACATACACTGTCACACTGACGCTCAGCAACGTAGAAGCAGGAACAGGAAAAGCAGAGGCCAAGCTGGCTTCTAGCATAGCTGTGCGTATCTAAGGAGGAAGAGTTTAAAGCCTAAAGGATGACATGTGTGTTACAGAGACGGTGAAGAGCTATGTCTTAGGGCTACATCTTGGTGTATGGGACATGAATTGTGGAAGCTGTCCTGAGATAGAAAACCACAATTTCAAAAATTAAGATTTCTGGTGAGAATGCAGACAGAGTTCTTGGGTTTCACACACGTTGACACCTAGACCTAACCACAAACATTTTGGATTTGAGTTTTAACTATTCTCTATAAAGAACATGAGTTTCTGCAGAGAAGTTAGTGTGACTTTTGTGCCCTCAGGAAGCTGTGAAGAGCTTTGCCTAAAGGAATCAGTGCTTTGCCTCAGTCCATCAGCTGGGGATCAAGAGGATGATTCTCATCAGGGAAAGGCTTTCAGAGGTGGGATTAGCACAGGACCATGTTAGAAAGTGGATGGCTTCCTAGTTCCCTGCAGACACTGCCTCTAAAATATGCTGGAAGGATAGGTCTTCCCAGTCTGACTTCATTCTTCTCTTTGAATCAGTTCCTTCGGTATCTAATAGACTCACACTTATAGGCTAGAATAGAAACATAAAACCTAAAGCCAACTAAACACAACATTTGAATGTTATAAAATAACATGTCTGGTCTCTATTGGTTTATGCCATAAGGATTTGGAATCACTGAAATTGTCACACAGCAGGCCATCTTTCTGATTTTGCTGTTCAGCTGTATTAGAAGGATGTTGCTGTGAGTTTGTGTGAATATGAAATACAGTCCCATTTTAACTGTCTCTATGGCAATAATTGCTTATCTCTATGGCAATAGCAGTTTGCCTCTACAACAATAACCAGTGAAGAAAAGAAGTACTGATTCCCTTTTAACAATTTTTTCATTTTTTTCTTTTTATGGTTTCACCTTTTCAAATGTCTTATTTTATTTGGTTAGATCAAGAATTCTGTGCTAAATTGTTCCTCTTCTCCATTGTTTCCTTCACTGAATTCCAAAAAAAAAAAAAAAAAGGTTCTCATCTGAATTTGACGGAAAACTCTGACCCAGATTAAAGTTAAAGACTGATACTCTTTTACACAGTGGAAGCAGGGATGCTGTTTTGTATCCAAGAAAACACGCTGGCTTTCGAGCCCGACTGGCTGCAAACCTTGGCTATATCACAGCTAACTGACCTTCTGCAGATTATTTCATCTCTAAATCCCTCAATGTGCTCCTTTCTAAAGTAGAGGTAATGATATCTTTCCTGAAGAGTTATTGTAAAGATTAAAGATATACACATCATCTGGCATGTAATAGGCCCTCAGTAATTGGTAGTGGACAAATGTAGGGCAAGATATGGGCTCTGCTACTGATAGGGTATGTGACTTTGGTCAAGAGTTAAGCTCCAGAGATGCTACACTGGAGATGCCTGGAGACATACCATTGAAGGGTTGAAGTAGGCAGGTTTGGAGCTCAGAAGAAGACTTCTTATACCCATTTGGCCCGTACTGAAGATATTTGTGTTAAACAGGTGTCTCACCAGGTTGTAGTTTCTTTCTATGTAAGGATTTTTTTCTTTTTAAATTTTGGATCTTCCATGGTGTTTTATACAAGGCAGAGAATGGTTGAGGTGAAGGATAAAAGGAAATTGGCATATATCATGTCCTACTGTGTGTAAGAAATGAGCTGTCTTTGGCTTAATCCTCATGAAAGGCTATTGATTTTCTACAGATGGTCAAAGTAAAATGCAGTTAAATGACTTGCCAAAGATCACAAAGTAATTGGAAAACCAAGTGTCTTTGTCTTCAGGGCCCAAAGATATCACATTAAACCCCAGTGCTTGCTAGTGAGCCTTTGGAAAACCTCATTCATTACAAAAAGTTACAGGGAGCTGTGTCAAACCTACTAGATGTTAGGACCCTAGTACATATCAGTAAATAGGGAAAATTCCTTTCCTTTTGGAGCTTATAGTGCAGTGTGTGAGGCTGATAATAAATCAACATAAAGCTGGATAATATTTACCTATGAATATAGAGCCATAAAGAAAATAAACAGGTGATATAATGGAGAGGAATGAGGGAGCTGAACTTCTTTAGATTGGGCGGTTCAGACAGACCAAGCTAAGGAAAACACAATTTAGCAGACACTCGAGGATAAGAGTAGAAAAGAATATTCTAGTTGGAGAGGAAGAGCCCTGTGGTGGAGAGGAAGAGCCCTGTGGTGGAGAGGAAAGACCAGGGGCAGCGAGCAGGACAGCGGTTTGGCCATGACCCACAGACAGGCAGGCGCCAGCCATGCGGAGCCTGGGAGGCCCTCGTGTGGATCTGGATTTTACTCTAAAAGCACTGATGGGCCACTGAATTATTTCAAGTGAGAGAACAACATGGTGTGATTTACATTTTTAAAAGTTAACTCTGGTTTCTGAGAGAAGGACTTGAAGGAACAAGAGTGGAATCAAGGAAGCCCGTCAGGCGGCCCTTGAATTAGCTCAGGTGAGAGATACTGGAGACTTCCAGAGGGATCTGGAAAGGAGACAGAGGGAAGAAGCATGGTGTTGATGGATGGCTGTAGGAGATGCAGGAAAACCAGGACAACCCTTGTGTTTTTGGTTCAAACATCTGAGTACCTGGTGGCACCTTCTAGGAAGATGGAGGAGAAGTGCTTTGGTGGCAGGAAATCAAGAGTTTTGCCCCCAAAAACGTTTGTTGAACTAGAGAACCACAATATTGGTCACATCAGATAATTGTTCTTCTATGATTAAATACCACGTTTTCTTGCATGACCATTCAGTTATGAATTGTCTGGGGCGGCTTCCAGGTCCTCCTAGCAGACTCGGTGGCCGTCAAAGCTGAAAATATTTACTTTTTGGCCCTTTATAGGAAGTTTACCAACTCTGCAGTAGGGCATGGCCAGAACCTAATTTTAGAGTATGGTTTTCCTTTTTCTAAACCAGTGGCCCCTTTCCATAATCCTTATAAAGCCTTTGACTTCTTGTAAAGCCACGCTGGCATTATTAAAATACATCTTTCTGTTTCACAGTTAGTTAACTATTGTGGTTTATCTTTTTCTCTCTCCATTTATTTTTGGTGTCTTTCCCTGATTATTTCTCTTTACCCTCTAAAAGTGAATCTCTCCTAAACTACACTTCTCAGCCCCTTTTCTGTCATCTTCTTGATGTCTGCACAGCTTACTATGTCTCTTCTGCAGGTGTCTGCACGGAGGCCAGCCGAGCAAAGAAGCTTCCACTATTTAGTGAAGGTCCCTGACCCCACTCACCGTTCTCTAGCAGATCATTTACTGTTACTGACATTCGATCTAGCTCTGTTTGTTTGTCCCCTGTCTCTCCCCAGATACCATGCTGGTCCCATGAGGGCAGGGACTTGAACTGTTTTGTTCACTGGTGTATTTCCAGTGCCCACAACTGTGCTTGGCATGTGATAGGTACTCAATTGATATTTGTTGAATGAATGAATCTGTCCATTTTATTCTCTCTTTTGGGGGAGACTTATCCATGTCCACATTATCAACTATTACTTCTTTTTTAAAAAATTTATTTTATTCATGTATAATTGATTTACAATGTTGTGTTAATTTCTGCTGTACAGACACGTGACTCAGTATATGTATACAACTTCTTCCATATTCTTTTCCACTGTGGTTTATCCCAGGATACTGAATATAGTTCTCTGTGCTCTACAGTAGGACCTCGTTGTTTACATTACTTCTAATTAGAAGACAACCAGTTTACATCTGTAAGTTCTAAATTTAATCATGCTCCAGATCTCGGATCACTTAGCCTAAAGTGTCAGTTCCAGCCCTTTGTTTGACTGCTTCTCTACCTAAACCTTCATGCTCTATTAAAAACGTTACTCTTTTTCTAGGGCACAGTAAGTTCCCTCACCTCATACCCAGACACTGCTATTCTGATACTTCTGGAACATCACAGCCCTTTTCCAGGCTCTGGGTCTGCACAGGCTCTTTCTTCTTCCAACTTAAACTCAGCTGTCAAACCACAGCCCACATTCTCTCTCTTCAGAGAGGCCTTCCTTGGCCGACTGACCACACGCCATCTCATCAGTTATTTCTTTCATGCCACCTGTCGCAACCTTGAATCATCTGAATTGTTTCTTCACTAACGAACTGTATGCATTCCCCCACTAGACTGCGAGCTCGTTAAGGGCAAAGACTTTGCGTCTCTTGCTCACTTGCTAGGTCCTCAGTGGTAAGACCCTGCTTGCAACACTCTCAGGGCTCAATAGAAGTTTGCTGGATGAATGAATTTCCAGACAGAACTCTTGAGTCTACAGTGATCGTTTTCTTGTCAAGTCGTAGCACTTGGCATTGCTAGTACTCTTCTGGGGATGGATGATCACTATCTCGGGAAGCCCTGGGATTGCTGACTTCGGTTGTTGTTTCCTGACCACATGCATGCTTGACTTCTCACAGGTTCCTGCCTCACTCCCCTGGTAAGGTTTGAATACCCATAGATATCAAAACAATACACCACACACACACGCGCACACACAATGCTGCATACACAAACACTCTCATTTGTTTTTACTTGGTTTATTATCATCTAAAGGTCCTTCCTCTAGGAAGGAAGGACAGGAATACAGTTCTTCATTTCACTGGTTGGGAGAAGAGGGAGAATTTACTTCCTAAAGCATTTTCTTTATTGATTTGGTTTTACCATTCAGGTATACATGCAAAATTGATTTGCATATCACATTTTGTTTTGTATTTATGTGAGGAATGAAATCATGAACTACTTGTGTAGAGAAGATGAAAATTTATAAGTGACATACCCTTTTTAAAACCTGAAAGAAAATTGGTATAATCAGGTTAAATTTCCCTCATTAAATTTTACATACCGTAGAAAGAAAAAGGCCATCAGAAAGAACATGCAATAGTTAACAGAATAAGTGCAGAAAATAAGATATTTTAGAATGTATTTCTCTTTAAAGAAAGATTGTAATATTTAAAAATAGTTTCTCCGATATATGTCTGCAACAGGGGGAGGCAAATCTTTTCTATAAAGGGCCAGATAGTAAATATTTCAGGGTTTGTGGACCGTACAGTCTCTGCTGTAACTGTTAAACTCTGCTCTTGTTGCCTTGAAGCAGCCCTAGGCTTCATGTGAATGAATGGTGTGTCTGTGTTCCGATAAAGCTTTATTTGTGGACACTGAGATTTGAATTTTATTTAATTTTCACATGCCAAGAAATACAATTCTTCTTTTGATGTTTTTCAACCACTTAAAAATGTGAAAACCACTTTTAGCTTGCAGACCATCCACAAACAACTGGTAGGACAGATCTGGACCGTAGGTTGTAGTTTGCCCATCCCTGGTTGAGAGAGTTCAGCTTGAACAAGGGTGGTGTGTCTGCCTGGGGATGTACCATGTAATCATGTAAACATGTGTGTCAGCAGGATTACATGTTGGGGAGTAGGAGTGACCTGAGAAGAAGCTGAGGGCATCCTCCGTAGAGAGCACTGAAGTCTGGCCAAAAGGCCAAGAGCAGAAATAAGAAACATGCCTTGTGCTGCAGAGGCTCCCAGGCTTTGAAACCGGCTCATGGATAAAAAACAGAATCTGAAGCTGATAATTCACAAGTTTTTCGATTTTGACTCCAGAAAGGAATACACAAAATGGTTAATTATTTAAGGTTTCACTATGTATAATATGTCGTTGGAAACTAGCAAGTTGAAAAAAATCTTTGACTTGCCACATGGTTACTTTCTTGACTGCCTATCGAGTTTGTCTACTTTTAAATATCAGGGGAGCCTGCTTTTTCTCTGAAAACAAATCTGTGAACTCCTAATGGGAAGAACGTTTCTCAACTAAATCTCTGTGTGCTGCTCTGGGATGTGGGGATGCTACAGCCTGTAGTGGGGATGGTGGAGACTGCACTGATGGATGCTCTCAGCTCTCAGCACCCTGGTCCTTGCAGACGCCCCTCCCACCTCCTCTGTTCCTGGGAAACGGTGGCTACAGGCTGCTCTCAGGGAGCCTGCTCTTTCCCCACAACCCTCAACACTCCAATCCCAGCCTTTGGGAAGGAGACAGAGTAAATGGGGGAAATAGAGTAGAGAAAAACTCAAAATCTCTCTGTTTGAACGTCTGAGTGTTTCCTGGAAACGATGTTGGAGATCATGATGGACGAATTAAAGTGTGTATGTATGATATCTGCATTCCCTTTTGATAACCATTGTTCTTCAGTGGTGCCTAGTTTTTGTTTTTGTTTTTGTTTTTTTTAATTAATTAATTTATTTATTTTTGGCTGTGTTGGGTCTTCGTTTCTGTGCGAGGGCTTTCTCTAGTTGCGGCGAGCGGGGGCCACTCTTCATCGCGGTGCACGGGCCTCTCACTATCGCGGCCCCTCTTGTTGCGGAGCACAGGCTCCAGACGCGCAGGCTCAGTAGTTGTGGCTCACGGGCCTAGTTGCTCCGCGACATGTGGGATCTTCCCAGACCAGGGCTCGAACCCGTGTCCCCTTCATTGGCAGGCAGATTCTGAACCACTGCGCCACCAGGGAAGCCCAGTGCCTAGTTTTGATCTTCTGTTGGGCAAGTAAGATAGTTTTATTTTCTCTAATTGAGTCACTATGTCCATCTTTTATATTTAGTGCAAAACTATTACAGTAAGGCAAAGTAAATTTGCTGTTTATGTGTTAGGTATAATCAAACTGCATCACACAGTACAAAATCCTATACTTCTGAGTAGGCAACTGAGATCTGAATCACAATGCCACCACTTAAGTGTCCTCTTCCTCATTTAAGAAAGGAAGGTACAGATAGTAACAATAAGGATACTGGCAACACCAATACCTCCTAGCCTTGTTTTAAATATTAAATAAGGTATCATGTTTAAGGCATCTGGCCAAGTGCTGTGCTAGAAACAGGGCCTAGCGCAGAGGAACCACATGATAAATATGTGCTGAATCAGTTAAGGAATCAGTTAAGGACAGTGCCAAGGCCATGGCAAGTGTGCAATAAAATCAGCTGTGCTTCCCTTCCCTCCCAAATACCCTCAGTAGTTTACAAGCCACTCAACATTGCCATAGGAAAATAATGGCTTCTTAAGCTGCTAAGTGCCAGGGGGGTCACACTACATAGAGGCTCTGCTTAGCCCCCGTGTGCTTGATATGGGTTCAAGAGCAGAACTGAGTTCCTTTTTGTTTTTTTCTTAATTATTTTATTGAGGTAGAGTTGATTTACAATGTTGTGTTAATTTCTGCTGTACAGCAAAGTGATTCCGTTATACATAGACATACATTCTTTTTCATATCCTTTTCTATTATGGTTGAGTCGCTTTCTAACACACTGATGCAATGCATCATTTCCTCCCTCCCAAGTTTTACTCACAGGATTTTGAAACTGTGCAGGTGACCATCTAGTAATATCGAGTGATGTTTTCCACAAGCAATTCCATTTTGATAACTGGCCAATTTTCTAATATTGGTGAGTCAGGACCCCGTTTGTAAGTTGTTCCCTCTGAATAGACATGAGAAATGATGCAAACCTTAAATATATGGGAAACATCAATAGAAGGAAGCAATGAGAAGGACTGCTTTTAGGGCATCCCGCAAACAGCTTCTTCTTCATCTGCCCCCGACGATGAAGGGCCTATGATTATTAGGTGTCCTCCCTTGGGAGTTCCCTCCACTCATTACAGAATGTGAGCCACTGCATTAAGCAGTTAGGTCGGTGCTTACAAGTAGTGCTTTTGACGTTCTCTGTGCAGTCTGTGGCCATGGCTGCAACGGAAGTATTGAATTTGTCATTCACCATGCAGCCAATAGATTTTTAAGCTGACTGACCTTGTGTAGCCAAATAACCAGAGAAGGCACCCTCTTGCCTCTGGCAGAAGCTATCAGAAAAAAGGAAGGAAAGGAGGGAGGGTGGAGGGAGGGAAGGAGGGAAGGGATAAGTAAAAAGGAAGGCTTATTCACTCCCTAGTGGTGCATTAAAGTACTAAAGGATGATCTCTATTTATTTTAAGTGCAATTCCTGCCTTTGATCATCTGAATATAGTCAACATTAAGTTTTGACTATGTGATCCCATGCCTAAGGTCACTGAAGGACAACCAAAACAGAATGTTTGTTGTAAAAGTCAAATACTTTATCATACTATGGACATACAATGAGGTAGTTCCCAAGTTCCCTTGGAAGTGATTATGAGAAAACCTACTGGAATAGCCAACACTTCCACAGGACCACCCATGCTCCAGGTCCTAGTTAAGCACTCAACTCCCGCGTCTTGGCATATAGTTACTTGTTTCATCCTCCAGCATCCTAGTGAGGTAGATAATATTATTATTCCCATGGTACAGAAGAGGAAATTGAGGCATAGAGAGGTTAGGCAATTTGCCCCGTGTCACACAACATATAAAATGAACTTGGAATTTATCTTCTAAAATGAGACTTTTGAGAGTGATAGGGGATGTTAATCATAATTGTACAAAATATCAGAGGTGAACTGACACCGGGCCTAAAAAACTAGGACATCATAGTTAGCCTAAACTACCAAGGATTTGAATCCAGGGCCCAGATCCCGAGTCCACACTTACCCCACTCTGGTAAACTGCCACCTACCTCTGCTGGCCCTCATTTGCCCATTCTGCTGTTTCCTACGCCATTTACCGTACACTTTCACTCTCTAGCATTTTCCTTCCAGATGCCTTGTTTTTTCTCATTATGTCTTTTTTTAATTGAAGTATAGTCCATTTCAATGTTGTGTTAGTTTCGGGTGTACAGCAAAGTGATTCAGTGATATATATACTTATATATTCTTTTTCAGATTCTTTTCCTTTATAGGTTATTACAAAATATTGAGTAGAGTTCCCTGTGGTCCTTGTTGATTATCTATTTTTTTATATATAGCAGTGTGTATATGTTAATCCCAAACTCCTAATTTATCCCTTATTTTCTTGTTCACGATGCAACTGATTCAACTTGTAGTGGACCATTCACATTACAAGGATGAAAAGGACAAGAGTCCCCATCATCCAGGACCTCAATTAATAGGGACAAAGGGCTAAAACCTCATGATTTTCCTCAGGAACAGGTTAGAAGCACCACCTGCTTTGATGAACCAAAGGAGAGCTCAGTGGTTACAAAAAACAAAAGCAAAAGAACAGCTCATGTGCTTTTAGACCCATTTGCAAAAATTCCCTTATGCTTTCTGATGAGCAAAAATCTATACCGAACCTCAATCCTTTGAGAGCTTGGCCAATAACAGACATGATGCTGTCAGAGGATTTTATGCTGCATATCCAAATGCAAAATGAAAGCATTAAAAATGCAAACCGAAAGTCAGCTGGGTTTGTTCCAAGGCTTATCCATGATGAGTCACCTATTTTTATTGCGTAAGAAATCAAATCTAGAGTTGTAATTAAAACACGATACAGTGAATTTAGGGTAGTTCTTGGAGCATTCAAGATGTGCCTATTTGTTCAGGGACATTGTGTCCTTTGAGATTTTTTTTTAACCACTTTAATCTTCCGTAAGAAAGATGTTGTCTCAATTTTTGAGGAAAGACGCTCTATCGTCTAAACACCCACAATGATTGGTTTTAATGCAGCAATTGTTACAGAAGCAAAGTACGTAGATTGTGCCCTCATGCTTTGCACTGATGTCCTTTGGCAGCACTAGACACATATGTACTCTAGACATACTTTAAGGCATTCTTTTTTTTTTTATTGAAGTATAGTTGATTTATAATGTTGTATCTTTTTCAAATTCTTTTCCTTATAAGTTATTACAATATATTGAGTTTAGTTCCCTGTGCTATATAGTAGGTCCTTGTTAGTTACTATTTTATATGTAGTAGCGTGTATATGTTAATCCCAACTTCCTAGTTTATCCCTCCCCCACCCCTTCCTCTTTGGTAACCATCAGTTTGTTTTCTATGTCTGTGAATCTATTTCTGTTTTGTAAATAAGTTCATTTGTATCACTTTTTTAGATTCCGCATAGAAATGATATCATAAGCTATTTTTCTTTCTCTGTCTGACTTACTTCACTTAGTATGATAATCTCTAGGTCCATCCATGTTGCTGCAAATGACATTATTTCATTCCTTTTTTATGGCTGAGTAATATTCCATTGTATATATGTACCACATCTTCTTTACCCATTCATCTGTTGATGGACATTTAGGTTGCTTCCATGTCTTGGCTATTGTGAATAGTGCTGCTATGAACATTGGGGTGCATGTATCTTTTTGAATTATGGTTTTCTCTGGATATATGTAAGGTATTCATTTTTAATCTTACCTCTTTTGAGCTCCCTAGTTCCCTAAGGACTAACTGCATTTAAATTTTACCTGAGGGTTTTGGAGAACTTCAGTGAAGAAGGGAAGGAATTGAGGATTGGATTGGTCCAAGTGTCTGGTATAGGGACTGAAAGAAGGAGAAAATAAAAGTCATCTTTAAATCGTTTTTGCTGTATAGAAATAGTTTTTCATGTTAATTAATCACTGCAGGGTCATGAAGAACCGCAGTGTCACCTTAGGCATCTTCCTAAGTAGGTTTAAGGTAAAGATGTACAATTTTAAATACTGCATATTTTAAAGAACATGTATACTGATAATTTGAAGGCTAGATTTGAAGCTTATCAGTCTGTGAAGTCATATCCCTTTTCATAATGTATTTATTGAAAATACCATCTTACTTTATGGACTACATATCTACTAAAATTAATGAATACATGTTTGTTTTTATACCCTTCTGATGTTCAATACTATGCAACTTAAAGGACTTCTTGCAGAAGTTAGTGATCCTAATTGATTTTTATATTCCTTTAGTCTAGACTCAAAAGTCGATCTAATCTATATAGTCATCATTTAATACCCAATGTACCTCCAACTGAAGAATGAATGCATTTCATAATGTGAGATACATGCATGTATAATTATCTCATTTTTATATTTTTAAGAATAAGGTATTAGACCAGCATTTATTCAGGATAAAGTGATATATAATTGGTACAGAATAAGCTTCCTCCATATGTTATTTATTACTTTTGTTTGTTTGTTTATTTTTGTTTTCTATCCAATGTATATAGAAACAGAGGAATTATTAGACCTCAAGATCCAACAGTTTATCTCTTGTTTGTTTTCCTTTATAGTAGAAACCAGAAATCAGAAAAACCTTCATTTCTTTTCATCAGTTTTTAGAGCAGAGAGGTGAAATAAATTTCCTCTAAACACCAAGACAACCAAAGTTAGAGTCAAGGAATTTGGAAGTAGATGAACTTAGTTTTGCATATTGGATAAAGCTTGTAGGGCCCTTAAGAAAAAGCATGCTACTAATGTGCTGATCTGTCCATCTGTATGCACTGGAGGCTTTGGACCCTTTAGGACACATGAACTGGGTTATTTCTGGACAACCAAGACTATATTGTTCGAATTATTAAAGAAACTAAACGAATTAGAGATGTTGTCCAAAAACAGCCTTTCACATCCATAATAATTTATGAGTTACCCAGCACCCTCTTTCCTTCAACATTTAGTTACAAAATCCTTTTTTAAGCTTATTATGTCAAATTACAGGCCAAATGAAATTCTATCCTATGCTGAAAATGGATGTGTATAATTGCCTGAAAGAGCTTTAATAAAATATAGGAATACATAACCAGTTTAATTTGCAACTAAGCCAGTGGTACGGTAATAGATTTATACAACTAATATTGTTAAATTCTTAATTTTCATCCTCTCTTGTTTTAATTACAAGTTTCTTTTGAATGAAATCCACTTATGAGGCGTCTAATGGTTTCTTACTTCACCTTTCTTATTGGGATAGCTTTTAGAGTTTCCTCATCATATTTCCATTTAAATCTTCCAGGGAACACCTGAAACTTTAATGTGGAACAAGTGTGGACCTATGTAAAAGCTCTACAGATTACATTTCTTAATTGAAACTCTGTGCACTCAATAAGTGCTTGAGTGTTTACTATCATAGTTTTGTTATATGTAGTTACATATAGATGTGTATGTGAGTGTATATATACAATATATATAATAAAAATATATTCAGGCATTACCAAACATATTATTCATTAATTTTCTCAATATATATTAAAATACTTACTGTGAATAAAGACAGAATTCTCCATTCACATATATACATTTATTATTTTCAATTGTGGGTGTGCATTTTAAGAATCGTTTGTTATTACTGTCCTATTCGTTAAACACTTCTGCATATTATACTGCCTCTGTGGTTATGGCATTTTTAGTGCTTCATTATTTGAATCCTGACAGTCTGTCTCCCAGAGCAATGTGTTTGTTTTTCATGTCTTCGCGCTACCCCATCTCATCCAGGAAATATTTTTTCCAAAGACAGTGTTCAGAGGTCGGTGCAGAAAACTTGCTCTGAAGACAAAGTTCAGAGTTAAATGAAAATGTCAGTCTGTGAATCAGGTGTGTTAATCAAAATATTTAACAAAAATACAGTAGGGGAGTCTAACAATTGGAATGGAGACCAATCATGAACAACCGGGATGGCCGCACCTGTCCGTGCTCGTGAGAACGTCCACCCAGCCACTGACCGTCACTGTATGATGCCTGCTGAAAGCAACAGAAACCAAATTAATAAGGAAAAGTCAGCAGCCCTAATGAATATCCTCTCATTTGAAGGAATCAGCATGTTTTATAGCTCTGATAAATACAATTAGGACTGGAAATTTTATTTTTAATATACTGCAAGGTTTAATTTGATCAATTTTGATAACACTGAAAGATTTTAGTTGACATCATTGCTTCTTTCTTCACAGTGGCTAGCATTCAGAAGCTTCCCGCAGCCTCTGTTCTAACAGACATCAACTTCCCAATGAAAGGGCGGAAGGGCATGGTTGACTGGGCAAGAAACTCAGAAGACAGGGTGGTCATTCCAAAGAGCATCTTTACCCCCGTATCATCAAAAGGTAAATATGTGAAATAATTTAAGCCTCGAACAAAAAATTTATAAGTTCAATTTAATAATACGCTTGGCATAAATTCCCATGTATTAAGCAATTCAGGAAACAGTCTGCAATCACGATTCTAAACTCATTTTGTAACTATAGAAAACCTAATTTGGGCTTTAAATCTGAATTTACTTGAGGAAAGGATCTATTAAAATGAAAGAAAAAAAAAAAATACAAGTGCAAATTATAGACCCGAGCTTGTCAGGGTCAAATTTCAGTGCTGGCAGTCTCATCCCAGTGTAAAGCACTTGGCCTAAGATTTCAAGTTTAGGTATTGAAATGTGTTGGATTTTCCATTCCATGCAAAATAATTGTTTCTGCCTCACTTTTTAAAAAAAAAGTTGGTATCTAAAAACAAATCTAACAAAAAATTAAGTTTTAAGCACATCTTCAGTAGCCTCTAAAATTTAATGGCCCTTTTCAAGAGTGACATTGTGGTCTCAATTCTTACGTTGGAAATTTTGACATTTTAACTGAGAGCTCCAAAAGAGAATTGGCTCTCCCCCATATCATTGGGAATTTAAACTCCTTAGCTGTAACTACAGCCGCTTCTTGTCTCAGCCTGCAGGAAAGTTACTTCATGACACAAAACCACTGAAAGTACATCTTCTGGAGCTACAATTAATGCATGCAGTGTGTGGGCTCACTTGCCTGGCACGGTTAAGAAGGCATTTCTTATACCTGGCTTTGCATCAGCAGATACTGGAATCCCCTTGTAATTAGGAGATTAAGGTTTTATAAGACACAGTATTTTTCTTGCTGTTTTGCTAATATTTTTAAATTTTATTCTTTCTAGAATTAGATGAATCATCTGTCTTTGTTCTTGGAGCCGTCCTGTACAAAAACTTAGATCTAATTTTGCCCACTCTGAGGTAAGCTACAAAGTAATAAGCTGTTGTAATCTCTGTAAATTATTCCAAATATGTGATTATAGCTCATTCTATGAAAATAGTCAGACAAAGTTTGGTAATACAAAGGGCTTTTTTTTCTTAAATGAAATAGAAAATACCCATTTAATGAACAGCTTATTAGCATATTGTGCATTGCAAAACAACTAGGAAAGACAATTTTGGTTCCTGATTATAGCCGTGTAATTCTTTTGTAACTAATCATGACTTGCCTTAAGACCAAGGGAAAAAAAAGTAAGAAAAAGAAAACCTCAAGGCTCTATAATAGAATGGATCCTTTTAAAATGAATCTATCTTCTCCCTTTATTTGTACTTACTTGTACTGCTCATGAGCATACATGAAATTAAAGGAGTGTCATGATGGCTGGGAATACTTGGTTTTGTTCATCTGCACGAGATCTCAATTTGCCTCTAGATAAATATTCAATTACAGTTACATTAAGAAAAATGTTGTTGTTCACTTAGAGGACGAATTTTGGAAGAAATCCATTGATTTCTTTCCTCCCAGACATTAAAAAGAAACAATTACAGATAGTAATTCTACCGACATTAATTTATTTGCTCTGCCGTCTTAACTATTTTACCAGATTGTACAGAAAACATGATATGCATCTCTCTGGATGGTGCTGTTCTCACTCTTGGTGACCTTTTTCCTCCACCCCACCTCACTGTGGAGGACTGAGACAAAGTTGTATTTTAGTTAAATACAGCCACACGGCCGTGAGCACGTACCCACAGCCTCATGAATAAAGCTTTAAGTTTTTCAAGAGGAGAGACTGTGAATGATGTGTATAGTTATACCAGGGGCCTAACAAATGGTCTAATAAATAACAACAATTAGAGTTCAGTCCAGCAGGAAAAGGTCTCCCAAGGAAGCAATAACTGCTGCAGTTAGTCACGATTATTTGGAGAAAATCTATGTGCGGTGAATTATTATTATAGTCTGTGAATCATCCAGAGGGATGTTTTGACCACAGAGACAACTCTGGGAAATCTAGCTTTCTTTAACGCCCTTCCTCTCTGGATGGAATTTGGAGTTCCTGAATTTGAATAGGTTTGTGTTTGGTTTTGTTCTACTAACAGATTTTCAAAGCTAATATATTTACTCTCAACTTTGCCATGGGTTTTATTAAAACACATTGGTCTGTATGATTACTCACAGCTAAAATTGATTTATAGTTACACCACCTCTATTGCTGTGTATGATGTTTATTTGAGGAGAAATGTGCTAAAGTTAAAAGTACCCAGATAGGGACTTCTCTGGTGGCACAGTGGTTAAGAATCCGCCTGCCAATGCAGGGGACACGGGTTCCATCCCTGGTCCGGGAAGATCCCACATGCCGCAGGGCAACTAAGCCCGTGCGCCACAGCTACTGAGCCCACGTGCCACAGCTACTGAAGCCCGCGCACCTAGAGCCCGTGCTCCGCAACAAGAGAAGCCACCGCGATGAGAAGCCCACGCACCGCAATGAAGAGTAGCCCCCGCTCGCCACAACTAGAGAAAGCCCACACGCAGCAACGAAGACCCAACACAGCCAAAAATAAATAAATTAAAAAAAAAAAAAAAAAAAGTACCCAGATACTCAAAGTCAGACCCTTATTTCCACTGGGAGTTCGTTTGCGTAAAACGAATCTTGCAGGAATTCTAGACTAGGCACTAACTCACAATCAGATGACTTGGGTTTTAATTTCAATTTAACATAACAAGAAATTTATAAACTTGTTCAGTCACACAGTCATCATCTGCCTTCAGTTCAGCTTCAAAATAGAAGCACCTTTATATGCAACATTCATTCTGTTTGCTGCAGAGGGACATAGTGAATACAAATAAAATATTCAACATGAAATGTTGTAGCTTGTGAATTAGTTTCCCTGCTACATGTTTAACAGAGTTTCATTATGACTAATCTTATTTTGAATAACACCGTAGAACTCACTCACCTACACAAAGTCAGATTATTCCAAGTTTCATAAATCTATATAGTCAAGGGAATTGGAAATTTATCTAGGGATATCAGCCTTTTTGTAAAAAAAAGTGTTTCAACATTTTTGAAATTATTGCAGAGGTAGTGGTCACTTGTGGGTGGACTAATGACAACATTGTAGGCGGTTGAATGGGTAAACTGGGAAAAGTCCGGAACTGTACCCCCTAGTACTACCTGGGACACAGGCAGATGCAGATTAGCCTTTGGGCAAGTCACTGACTTTATAAATCATGGGGTTGGACTCAAAGGTTCTTTTTAACTTCAAAAATTCCCTGCCTTTATTTCAGTAAAACTGTAGGGTTGTGGCGTTCTGACATATTTTTTTAGCTTGAAGTTCTTAATAACCTTTGTATAAGAATTATGAATATGTATACCCACTCACACTTTCTAAGTATAATTAGGTAAATGACTATAGGAAAACAAACAACACCTTTGGATTCATTAGAAATAATGACAATAGAATGCTCAGGATGAAAAGTTTGTTTAAACACTATTTGAAAAGTGAAATATTAGCATTTACTTCTCATTATCTTTTATTTCATACTGTAAAATAAGGTAACCACTAAGCAATCTTGGCTTGTTTTTTTTTTTTTTTTCCTTCTCAAAAAGTTGTTCCAGAAAGTTTAGTGAGTAGAATAAGCCTTTCAAAGGACAAGGGTGATGTCTTTGTTTTATAGTCACTTAACAAACATTTACTAAGAAACAACCCTCCTCACTGAACTGTCTTAATGCTTTTAAATCTCCTCTACTGTCAAAACTCCCAGAACAGTGCTTAATAAATAATACAGGTCCAAGAAATGTTTACTGGAATAACTGTCTTAACTGATAAAATATTCTATATAAGCCATTTTTTAAAAATGAGATACATAGAAGTTTAGTGTTTACACTATCCAAATATTTTAGGAACAAAGGAATAAAATACATATATTCTGTTGTTTTACTGTAAAATTCGACTGTGTGAATTGAACCCAATAGAAAAGGAAATATCTTCTTATTCAACATGAAAAATACACAAATTTGCTCTATATGTTTACTTATTATTTACTAAATTTTCGTGACACATTTTCTTCTGTGATCATTTTACTAATAATTATCTGTTGAATATTTTGGAGCCAAGTTTCCCAGACACAGAATAATGTTAGGCTTGCTGTTAAGTCACCAGAAATTTTATATTTTGATACAATATTTTAAAACAATACTTTGCATCATTCCCCTCGTGGGGACCCAGAAGGAGAACTTGACATAATGTTTTGAATAGATATAATTTAGAAATTTTCCTTCCTACAAAGACAGAAATAACTTTTCATGTTGACTCTTTCATTTTGATATTTCTTTTTCTTCTCTTGCCCTAATATGCATTCGACTATTCTTCAAGCTGCAATTTCAATTTTACTGCTGGATTGTCTTTCCTTTTACAATTAAGTAGTTTCAAATTATGCCTTCGTCTGAAGGAAATGTGCTCTACTCAAGTCCAAACTAAATAAGGGCTATTCTCAGCCTTCCAACTGTATTCTTCGGAATAATGTCTTACAGTAAAAAGCATAGAGCCAGTGGACATTAGTGCTGCAAGCCCTTTAAAGGTTATGCCATCCAGAACTCTGATTCTACAGACAAGAGAAACTTATTGCCTCACTGACCGGCCAAAGATGATATGTCCAGTAGGTGGGTGGGTTCTAATGCATCTCAAGTCTTTGGTCCTCCAAAACCAGGACACTTCCACTGTCTTGCTGCCTCTGTGATGCTCATATCTACTCCTTTAAGCAGTACAAATTTCTACATTCCTTTGAATACACATATATCTTCCACAGAAAATCTTGAAAGGCCCAGGGGGAAGTAGCTGTGCGTGGGCAGCTCAAGGTGCTTGGGGTCAACTTGGTGGCCCTAACACAGGCTATGGGCAACAAGGCCTGGACTCTTCCCACCCTTCATGATCACTTTTGGGGCTGATAGCTGAAAGCTGGCCAGCCGAGGGCAAGGGGTCCTTTGGGGGGAGCTGAGACCACCCACACAGGCCCCATTCACATTAGGGAACTAATGACTACCCACAGCATGGTGTGTTCTTACTCTGCTGGTGAGGATTTTAACTGTAGTACCTTTTAGTAGGACAATTTGGTAACTCCAGGAGTCTTTAAAAATACATTCTCATTGATCCAGCAATGCCACTTGTAAGAATGTATCTGACAGAAATTATCTCTAAGGAAAAAATAGTATATCCAATCATACATTTAAGCCAAGGACTTCAAGAAACTGTTGTAATCAACCCATTTGCTGATTCATTTAATAAAGCCAAGTTCCAGTTATATAGGGAGATCATGATACTTTTGAGTAGGGGATCAATGTGTACTTTTCCTGGTAGGACGTATGGAAAATATAGTCCTGTTTAAAAAAAAAAAAAAAAAAGAAACAGAAAAAAGCACATTAATGTAGCTATTAACACTCAAGATATTGTAAAGGATCTAATTAAAATTATATGCAAATTACAGTATAGTATTATAGTGCCAGGAAAAATACAGATAAACCCCCAAAAAAAGAAACAAAAAAATAAGCAACAGAAAAGAACCCCAACGTTCTCATAAGCCACTAACATGAAAACTATCTTTTAAAAAGGAAAAAAAAAAGTCAATAATGCAAAATCACATAAATTTGCTGTCAAGTGCACCAACCTAATAAAAGATAAATGATGCTAATTTTTTTCACATTTAGGAAATGGAACCCATCTGAGTTCCTAATATTATAGGAATTAAAGGCAAACAGGAAAAACAGTTGAACTAGAAAATATTGGAAATAATACAAAAATGAAAACATAATCACTTTTTAAAGAAATTTTTACTGGCGTATAGTTGCTGTACAATGTTGTGTTAAGTTTCTGCTGTACAGCAAAGTGAATCAGCTATATGTATACATATATCCCCTCTTTTTTGGATTTCCTTCCTGTTTAGGTTACCACAGAGCATTGAGTAGAGTTCCCTGTGCTGTACAGTAGGTTCTCAGTAGTTATCTATTTTATACACAGTAGTGTATATATGTCAATTCCAATCTCCCAATTGATCCCACCCCACCCTTTCCCCGCTTGGTGTCGATACGTTTGTTCTCTAAGTCTATGTTTCTATTTCTGCTTTGCAAATAGGTTAATCTGTATCATTTTTCTAGATTCTACATATATGTGATATTATTAATATAAGATTAATAATTAACTAATATGATTAATTAATGTGATTAAGAAATAAAACTATTAATATACGATATTTGTTTTTCTCTTTCTGACTTACTTCCCTCTGTATGACAGTCTCTAGTTCAATCACTTTTATACCAATACATCCTGAAGGCACTGGACCTGAAGTACTGATTTCCCTCAAGAGCACCTTTTCTTCAGTTTGAGGACCAGACACTGAACCTTCCCTCTTCATTCTGAATTTACAATGAAATACTGTAGTTTTGTGATACTCTGTATCTTTTTATGATGCCCCACATTGAGAACATTAGAAATTAAAATTATCCTTCAGGATAACAAATTGGCATGACTAATACTATAAAATATTGTAATATTCCCTAGTCAGTACATTCTTTACAAAAATCTGAGTTTAATTGGGCCATACTATTTGAAAGTCAATTTAAATCCCTGATCACTTGGCTTCATTGTGGGTCTAGGTGTTGCCTCCCTCAGCAAACTTAACTTGCAATTCTCGTTAGTTTTTTATTATCTTTTATCTTTTTTTTTTTAACATCTTTATTGGAGTATAATTGCTTTACAATGGTGTGTTTCTGATGTATAACAAAGTGAATCAGCTATACATATACATATATCCCCATATCCCCTCCCTCTTGCATCTCCCTCCCACCCTCCCTATC
This sequence comes from Eubalaena glacialis, assembly GCF_028564815.1. Classification (NCBI taxonomy): domain Eukaryota; kingdom Metazoa; phylum Chordata; class Mammalia; order Artiodactyla; family Balaenidae; genus Eubalaena; species Eubalaena glacialis. Next base: position 92,798,078 of record NC_083727.1, read on the forward strand.
CCACCCCTCGAGGTGGTCACAAAGCACCGAGCTGATCTCCCTGTGCTATGCGGCTGCATCCCACTAGCTATCTATTTTACGTTTGGTAGTGTATATATGGCCATGCCACTCTCTCACTTTGTCCCAGCTTACCCTTCCCCCTCCGCATGTCCTCATGTGCATTCTCTACATCTGCATCTTTATTCCTGTCCTGCCCCTAGGTTCTTCAGAACAGTTTTTTTTTTTTTTTTTTTTTTTTTAGATTCCGTATATATGTGTCAGCATACCGTATTTCTTTTTCTCTTTCTGACTTAGTTCACTCTGTATGACAGACTCTAGGTCCATCCACCTCACTACAAATAACTCAATTTTGTTTCTTTTTTATGGCTGAGTAATATTCCATTGTATACATGTGCCACGTCTTCTTTATCCATTCTTCTGTTGATGGACACTTAGATTGCTTCCATGTCCTGGCTATTGTAAATAGTGCTGCAAACAACATTGTGGTACATGACTCTTTTTTTGAATTATGGTTTTCTCGGGGTATACGCCCAGTAGTAGGATTGCTGGGTCGTATTGTAGTTCTATCTTTAGTTTTTTAAGGAACCTCCATACTGTTCTCCATAGTGGCTGTATCAATTTACATTCCCACCAACAGTGCAAGAGGGTTCCCTCTTCTTCCCACCCCCTCCAACATTTCTTGTTTGTAGATTTTTTTATGATGGCCATTCTGACATGTGTGAGGTGATACCTCATCGTAGTTTTGATTTGCATTTCTCTACTGATTAGTGATGTTGAGCATCCTTTCCTGTGTATATCTTCTTTGGGGAAATGTCTGTTTAGGTCTTCTGCCCATTTTTGGATTGGGTTGTTTGTTTTTTTTTGATATTGACCTACACGAGCTGCTTGTATATTTTGGTGATTAATCCTTTGTCAGTTGCTTCGTTAGAAAATGTTTTCTCCCATTCTGAGGATTGTCTTTTCATCTTGTTTATGGTTTCCTTTGCTGTGCAAAAGCTTTTAAGTTTCATTAGGTCCCATTTGTTTATTTTTGCTTCTTTTTCCATTATTCTAGGAGGTGGGTCAAAAAGGATCTTGCTGTGATTTATGTCATAGAGTGTTCTGCCTATGTTTTCCTCTAAGAGTTTTATAGTGTCTGGCCTTATATTTAGGTCTTTAATCCATTTTGAGTTTATTTTTATGTATGGTGTTAGGAAGTTTTCTAATTTAATTCTTTTACATGCAGCTGTCCAGTTTTCCCAGCACAACTTATTGAAGAGGCTGTCTTTTCTCCATTGTATATTCTTGTTTCCTTTATCAAAGATAAGGTGCCCATATATGCATGGGTTTATCTCTGGGCTTTCTATCCTGTTCCATTTATCTATATTTCTGTTTTGTGCCAGTACCATACTGTCTGGATTACTGTAGCTTTGTAATACAGTCTGAAGTCCGGGAGTTTGATTCCTCCAGCTCAGTCTCTCTTTCTCAAGATTGCTTTGGCTATTCAAGATCTTTTCTGTTTCCATACAAATTGTGAAATTTTTTGTTCTAGTTCTGTGAAAAATGCCATTGGTAGTTTGATAGGGATTGCACTGAATCTGTAGATTGCTTTGGGTAGTATAGTCATTTTCACAATGTTGATTCTTCCAATCCAAGAACATGGTATATCTCTCCATCTGTTTGTATCATCTTTAATTTCTTTCATCAGTGTCTTATAGTTTTCTGCATACAGGTGTTTTGTCTCCTTACGTAGGTTTATTCCTAGGTATTGTATTCTTTTTGTTGAAAGGCTAAATGGGAAAGTTTCCTTAATTTCTTTTACAGATTTTTCATCATTAGTGTATAGGAGTGCAAGAGATTTCTGTGCATTAATTTTGTATCCTGCTACTTTACCAAATTCATTGATTAGCTGTAGTTGTTTTCTGGTAGCATCTTTAGGATTCTCTGTGTATAGTAACATGTCATCTGCAAACAGTGACAGTTTTACTTCTTCTTTTCCAATTTCGATTCCTTTTATTTCTTTTTCTTCTCTGATTGCTGTGGCTAAAACTTTCAAAACTATGTTGAATACTAGTGGTGAGAGTGGGCAACCTTGTCTTCTTCCTGATCTTAGTGGAAATGGTTTCAGTTTTTCACCATTGAGAACGATGTTGGCTGTGGATTTGTCATGTATGGCCTTTATTATGTTGAGGTAAGTTCCCTCTATGCCTACTTTCTGGAGGATTTTTTTTTTTTATCATAAATGGGTGTTGAATTTTGTTGAAAGTTCTTCCTGCATCTGTTGAGATTATAATATGGTTTTTATCCTTCAGTTTGTTAATATGGTGTATCACATTGATTGATTTGAGTATATTGAAGACTTCTTTCATTCTTGAGATAAACCCCACTTGATCATGTTGTATGATCCTTTTAATGTGCTATTGAATTCTGTTTGCTAGTATTTTGTTGAGGATTTTTGCATCTATGTTCATCAGTGATATTGGCCTGTAGTTTTCTTGTTTTGGGGCATCTTTGTCTGGTTTTGGTATCAAGGTGATGGTGGCCTCATAGAATGAGTTTGGGAGTGTTCCTCTCTCTGCTATATTTTGGAAGAGTTTGAGAAGGATAGGTGCTAACTCTTCTCTAAATGTTTGATAGAATTCACCTGTGAAGCCATCTGTCTTGGGCTTTCGTTTGTTGGAAGATTTTTAATCACAGTTTAAATTTCAGTGTTTGTGATTGATCTGTTTATATTTTCTATTTCTTCCTGGTGCAGTCTCGGAAGGTTGTGCCTGTCTAACAATTTATCCATTTCTTCCAGGTTGTCCATTTTATTGGCATATAGTTACCTGTAGTAATCTTTCATGATCCTTTGTATATTGGCAGTGTCAGTTGTTACTTCTCCTTTTTCATTTATAATTCTGTTGATTTGAATTTTTTCCCCTTTTTTCTTGATGAATCTGGCTAATGGTTTAAATTTTGTATATCTTCTCAAAGAACCAGCTTTTAGTTTTATTGACCTTTGCTCTTGTTTCCTTCATTTCTTTTTCATTTATTTCTGACCTGATCTGTATGCTTTCTTTCCTTCTGCTAACTTTGGGTTTTTTTTGTTCTTCTTTCTCTAATTGCTTTAGGTGTAAGGTTAGGTTGTTTATTTGAGATGTTTCTTGTTTCTTGAGGTAGGATTGTATTGCTATAAACTTTCCTCTTAGAACTGCTTTTGCTGCATCCCATAGGTTTTGGGTTGTTGTGTTTTCATTGTCATTTGTTTCTAGGTGTTTTTTGATTTCCTCTTTGATTTCTTCAGTGATCTCTTGGTGATTTAATAGTGTATTGTTTAGCCTCCATGTGTTTGTATTTTTTACAGAATTTTTCCTGTAATTGATATCTAGTCTCTCAGCATTGTGGTCGGAAAAGATACTTGATACGATTTCAATTTTCTTAAATTTACCAAGGCTTGACTTGTGACCCAAGATATGATCTATTTTGGACAATGTTCCATGACCACTTGAGAAGAAAGTGTATTCTGTTGTTTTTGGATGGAATGTCCTAGAAATATCAGTTAAGTCCAACTTGTTTAATGTATCATTTAAAGCTTGTGTTTCCTTATTTATTTTCATTTTGGATGTTCTGTCCATTGATGAAAGTGGGGTGTTAAAGTCTCCTACTATGATTGTGTTCCTGTCAGTTTCCCGTTTTATGTCTGTTAGCATTTGCCTTATGTATTGAAGTGCTCCTATGTTTTGGGCATAAATATTTACAATTGTTATATCTTCTTTTTGGATTGATCCCTTGATCCTTATGTAGTGTCCTTCTTTGTCTCTTTAGTAGTTTTTATTTTAAAGCCTATTTTGTCTGATACGAGAATTGCTACTCCAGCTTTCTTTTGATTTCCGTTTGCATGGAATATCTTTTTCCATCCCCTCACTTTCAGTCTGTATGTGTCTCTAGGTCTGAAGTGGGTCTCTTGTAGACAGCATATATATGGGTCTTGTTTTTGTATCCATTCAACCAGTCTATGTCTTTTGGTTGGAGCATTTAATCCATTTACATTTAAGGTAGTTATCCATATGTATGTTCCTATTACCGTTTTCTTAATTGTTTTGAGTTTTTTATTGTAGGTCTTTTCCTTCTCTTGTCTTTCCTGCCTAGAGAAGTTCCTTGAGCATTTGTTATAAAACTGGTTTGATGGTGCTGAATTCTCTTAACTTTTGTTTGTCTGTAAAGGTTTAAATTTCTCCACTGAATCTGAATGAGATCCTTGCTGGGTAGAGTATTCTTGGTTGTAGGTTTTTCCCTTTCATCACTTTAAATATGTCCTGCCACTCCCTTTTGGCTTGCAGAGTTTCTGCTGAAAGTTCAGCTGTTAACCTTATGGGGCTTCTGTTGTATGTTATTTGTTGCTTTTCCCTTGCTGCTTTTAATATATTTTCTTTTTATTTAACTTTTGATAGTTTGATTAATATGTGTCTTGGTGTGTTTGTCCTTGGATTTATCCTGTAGGGGACTCTCTGCACTTCCTGGACTTGTTTGACTATTTCCTTCCCCATGTTAGGGAAGTTTTCAACTATAATCTCTTCAAATATTTTCTCAGATCCTTTCTTTTTCTCTTCTTCTTCTGGGACCCCTATAATTCAAATGTTGGTGAGTTTAATGTTGTCCTAAAGGTCTCTGAGACTGTCCTCAATTCTTTTCATTATTTTTTCTTTATTCTGCTCTGCAGTAGTTATTTCCACTCTTTTATCTTCCAGGTCACTTATCCAGTCTTCTGCCTCAGCTATTCTGCTGTTGATTCCTTCTAGAGAATTTTTTGTTTCATTTATTGTGTTGTTCATCATTGTTTGTTTGCTCTTTATTTCTTCTAGGTCCTTGGTACACATTTCTTGTCTTTTCTCCATTCTATTTCCAAGGTTTTGGATCATCTTTGCTATCATTACTCTGAATTCTTTTTCAGATAGACTGCCTATTTCCTCTTCATTTGTTTGGTCTGGTGGGTTTTTACCTTCCTCCTTCATCTGCTGCGTATTTCTCTGGCTTCTCATTTTGCATAACTTACTGTGTTTGGAGTCTCCTTTTCACAGGCTGCAGGTTCATAGTTCCCGTTGTTTTTGGTGTCCACCCCCAGTGCGTAATGTTGGTTCCGTGGGTTGTGTAGGCTTCCTGCTGCAGGGGACTAGTGCCTCTGTTCTGGTGGGTCAGGCTGGATCTTGTCTTTCTGGTGGGCAGGTGCACATCCAGTGGTGTGTTTTGGGGTGTCTGTGAACTTCTTATGATTTTAAGCAGCCTCTCTGCTAATGGGTGGGGTTGTATTCCTGTCTTGCTAGCTGTTTGGCATGGGGTGTCTAGCACTGGAGCTTGCTGGTCGTTGAGTGGAGCTATGTCTTAGAATTGAGACAGAGATCTCTGGGAGAGCTCTCTCCGATTGATATTACGTGGGACTGGGAGGTCTCTGGTTGTCCAATATCCTGCACTCAGCTCTCCCACCTCAGAGGCTCAGGCCTGACACCCAGCCAGAGCACCGAGTCCTTGTCAGCCACACGTCTGTATTAGCCCAGGAATAAGCTTTCTTATAGGTAATTCCATGTTGCTGGCCATTGGAAAAAGAGGGCAAGGACTTTGGTGATTTTTGGCCGTGTCTGGGGAGCACCTCTGCTCTGTGTCTTTGTCACTGAAGGTCCGTGTTTTCAGCTGTGCTGTTGTCCCTGAGTCATTCTGCAGTCAAATCTTCCTCGCCATTTGCCGCTGGGCCACTCTCACGGAGGCGCTCAAGGCCCCCTCCTCCAAGCTCTCTGCACTTCCCCTGCCCACGCAGGAGGGACTACAGCACTCTGGGCCACAGTGGTTGAAATTCTTGTTAGTTTTCAAAGTTCTAAGTTAGCCCAACCTTACTTGTAGCAGCCATCGGCTAATTTTAGTTTTAAAAGTAAATGTATTTAGCTCAGTGACATTGATGAAGTCCTCAGTTCAGTTTTTTTTAGTAAATTTATTTATTTATTTATTTATTTATTTATTTATTGGCTGCATCGGGTCTTCATTGCTGCGTGTGGGCTTTCTCTAGTTGCAGCGAGTGGGGGGGCTGCTCTTCATTGCGGTGTGCAGGCTTCTCATTTCGGTGGCTTCTCTTTGTTGTGAAGCATGGGTTCTAGGCACGTGTGCTTCACTAGTTGTGGCACATGGGTTCAGTAGTTGTGGCACATGGGCTCTAGAGTGCAGGCTCAGTAGTTGTGGAGCTCGGGTGTAGTTGTTCCACGGCATGTGGCATCTTCCCATACCAGGGCCGAACCCGTGTCCCCTGCATTAGGCAGGCAGATTCTTAACCACTGTGCCACCAGGGAAGTCCCCTCAGTTTAATTTTTTAGCATATATACCTAGGAGTGGGATTTCTAGATCATATGGTAACTATATTTTTTATTTTTTGAAGACTCTGCCTACTGTTTTCCATAGCAGCTTCACCATTTTATATTCCCACCACAGTGCAGAAGCCTTCTGATTTCTCCACAACCTTGTCAGCACGTTATTTTCTGTTTTTTTTTTTGATCCTGGCCATCCTAAGGGAAGTGAAGGAATATTTCCTTGTGATTTTGACCTGCATTTCCATGATGATGAGTGATGTCGAGCGTTTTCTCATGTATTATTGTCCTTTTGTATATAATCTTCAGAGAGATATCTAAGCCTCTTGTCTCTTTTTTAATCTTTTAAAAATTTATCTTTAATCTTTTTAATTTGTTTGGTTTTATTGTTGAATTTTAGTATTTCTTTATATATTCTCAATATTAACCCTTTATCATATATATGGCTTATAAATATTCTGTCTTATTACATAGATTGCCTTTTCACTCTGTCAGTTGTTTTCTTTACTGTTTTTAAGTTTGATGTTGTACCATATGTCTATTTTACCTTTTGTTGCCTGTACTTTTGGTGTCATATCAAAGAAATCATTGCTAAATTCAATGTCATGAAGCTCTTCTCTTATGTTTTATTCTAAGAGTTTTATTGTTTCAAATCTTATGTTTAGATCTTTAACCCACGTTAAGTTAGTTTTCGTATATGCTGCAATGTAAGTGTCCAACTTCATTCTTTTGCATGTGGATACTGAAAACATGGGATGTTTTCCCAGCAGCATTTTTTGAAGAGATTATCCTTTCCTCACTGGGTAGCCTTGGCAACCCTGTGAAAGATCATTTGATCATATATGTGAGGTTTTATTTCTGGGCTCTCTATTCTATTCCATCAGTCTCTGTCTTTATGCCAGTACCATACGGTTTTGACTTACTGTAGTTTTGTAACATGTTTTGAAATCAGGAAATATGAGACCTCCAGCTTTCGTATTCTTTTTAAAAATCATTTTGGCTCTTCAGGGTCCTTTCAGATTCCATATGAATTTTAGGATTTTTTTTGTCTATTCCTGCAAAAAAGTCATTAGTATTTTGATATGGATTGCATTGATCTGTAGATTGCTTTGGGTATTATGGAAATTTGAACAATATTAAGTCTTCCAGTTTGTGAGGATAGGATGTCTTTCCATTTGTTTGTATCTTCTTTGATTTCTTTCAACAATATTTTCAGGTTTTCAGTGTGCAGTTCTTCACTTCCGTAGTTAAGTTTATTCCTAAGTATTTTATTCTCTTTAATGCTGTTGTAAATAGGATTGTTTCCTTAATTTCCTTTTTGGATTATTCATTGTTAGTATATAGAAATGCAACTGATTTTTGTGTGTCAATGTTGTATCTTGTAACTTTTCCACATTGTTTATTAGTTCTAAAAGGGTTTTTGTGGAATCTTTAGGGTTTTTTACATGTAAGATCATTCCATCTACTAAAAGAGACAATTTTTGTTTTTGCTTTCCAATTTGGTTGCCTTTTATTTCTCTTTCTTGCCTGATTGTTAGGCTACTAGGCATCCCTAACTGTTAAGAATTCCAGGTCTATGTTGAATAGAAGTGGCAATGCATGACATCCTTGCTTTGTTCCTCATCTTACAGTAAACGCTTTCAGTTTTTCACCATTAAGTATGATGTTAGCTGTGGGTTTTTCATAGATGGCCTTTATTACATTGAGGTACATTCCTTCTATACCTAACTGTTTGAAAATTTTTATCATGAGAGAATGTTGAAAATTTTCAGATACTTTTTCTGCATCAATTGAGATGATCATGTGGTTTTTGTTCTTCATTCTGTTAATAATGGTGTTTTACACTGACGATTTTCTTATGTTGAACCAACCATGCATCCCAGAGATAAATTCCTCTTGATCATGTATTTGATCTTTTTAATGTGTTGTTGAATTTGGTTTTGTATTTTGTTTAGAATTTTTGCATCAATATTCAATATCAATATTACTCTGTGTTTTCATTTCTTGAGGCATCTTTGTCTGATTTTGGTATCAGGGTAATGCTGGCCTTATAAAATACGTTTGAAAATATTCTCTCCTCTTTAATGTTTTGGAAGAGTTTGAGAAGAATTGGTGTTAATTCTTCTTTAAATGTTCAGTGGAATTATTCAGTGAAGCCATCTGGTCCTGGGCTTTTTTTTTTTTTTTGTCAAGAGGTTTTTGATTACTGATTTAATGTCCTTCCTAGTTATAGGTCTGCTTAGATTTTTAAACTTCTTCATGAATCAGTCTTGGTAGGTTGTATGTTTATAAGAATTTATCTGCTTCTTCTAAGTTATTCAGTTTGTTGTCATATAATTGTTCATAGTAGTCACTAATGATACTTTTATTTCTGTGGCATCAGTTGCAATGTCCCATCTTGATTTCCAATTTTTGTTGAGTTTTCCTTCTTATTTTAGTAGTTACTCTAGCTAAGAGTTTGTCATCTTTTTTTTTTCTCAAACAACTCTTAGTTGGGTGATGTTTTCTATGTTTTCCTGTTCTCTATTTCATTTATCTCTGCTCTGATCTTTATTATTTTCTTCCTTCAGCTAACTTTGGGTTCAGTTTGTTTTTATTCTAGTTCTGTGAGGTGTAAAGTTAAGTCATTGATTTGAGATCTTTCTTCTCTTTAAAAGGAGGCATTTACCCCTATATATTTTTGTTTCAGTACTGCTTTTGCTGCATCCCATAAGTTTTGGTATGTTGCGTTTTCATTTGTCTCAATATATTTCCTAATTTCCCTTGTGATCTATTTTTTAACCCACTAATTGTTCAAGAGTGTGTTGCTTAATGTTCACATATTTGTGAGATTTCCAGTTTTCCTTTTGCCTTTGATTTCTAGTTTTATTCCGCTGTGTTCAGAAAAGTTACTTGGTATGATTCCAGTTGTCTTAAATTTGTTAGGACTTTTTTTTGTGCCTCACCTGTGATCTATTCTGGAAAATTCTCTGTATCCACTTGAGAAGAATGTATACTCAGCTATTGTTGGATGGAGTGTTCTGTATATGTCTGTTAGGTACAATTGATCTATACTGTTGTTTAAGTCCTCTGTTTCCTTATGGATCTACTATCTGATTGATCTATCCATTATTAAAGCAGGGTATTGTATTGAAATAGTTTACTATTATTGTGTTACTGTCTATTTCTCCCTTCAGTTCTGCCAATGTTTGCTTCATATTTTTGGGTGCTCTGCTGTTAGCTACATATATTTATAATTGTTATATCTTCCTGGTGAATTGACCCTTTTATCATTATATAATGTTCCTCTTTGTCTTTTATTTCAGTTTTTGCTTAAAGTCTATTTTGTCTGACACCAATATGTCCATCCCTGCTCTCTTTTGGTTACCATTTGTACGGAGTATCATTTTAGATCTTTCACCTTCAGCCTACATATGGCCCTATACCTAAAGTGAGTCTCTTGTAAACAGTTGCATTGCATTTTATAGTCACTTTTTTACTCTCTTTAAGATATGATTCATGTATCCTAAGCATCTTAAGCCTTTGTAAAAATTGTGAAGAATAACTTGAGCCTTCTTTGAATAAAGAACTCTACACATTTTAAAATGTTTTAGATACTGACTAGTGCAAATCTCAAGGACAAGAAAGATCTTTATTACTTTAGTCATGAAATCCATTTGGCTGTAAGATCTGCTTTTCTAGCAGTGAATACAAATGTGAACCCAGCCAGGAAGCATTAGTAGATCACAAAGCCTGACATGGCACAGGAGGAGCCAGCTATTCACTTATGCAAATTAGAATAAATTGATGAAATAAATTAAAGAAATTTTGTACACTGTACACTTTTTTAAAAGGGAGCCACTGCATAATGTAAATTTGCTTATTTTTCCTTCATTAAATATTTGGATATTGTGATACTGACATTATATTTTAAATCACATTGGCCAAATGTTTGATATTTTTGTTTATTATGTGGTATTTAATAAGTCATTCAAATATGTGTTAGCCCTAAAATGTGCCACGCATAATGTAAACAAGGATACATAAATGCTAGATACAAATCTTGCCCTCCTTGAACTATAATCTTGTGGAAGTAGACATATACAGCATTAATGGGTGTGGGGTAGAGCTAGTACATGGTAGTAACTCAAGGTGGGAGGGGACTCACATAATGTGATAAGCACATCCATATGCATAAATATATTGACACACATCCCTTCTCAAATGTAGTCTAAATGAATTAACACACATACACACACATGCCCTCTCCCCCCACTCCCCACACACATACTTGGCAAAAGCCATAAGGCAGATTTCATCTTCTAGGGACCTTCTCCACCAGGCTGATTAAGTAACTGGTGAACATGCCACAGAGTAAATACTCTACAGAAGGCTGCCTATCTTAGCCATTGGCTCTCCACCATCCAGTTTCCTAGGGCTAAAATACCCACAAGCCCAAACACACAAGGAGAACTTCATAAATATCTTGACAAGCTATAAATTCCTGTTTGGAATATCCACATCTGTATTTTCCAGTAAATCAGCCACTTATACAACTTCTAAAATAATACAAAATATCTGTATACTATCAAATTTAACTAAAATTTGTTAAAATTAGCAGTTTATAGATTAGCATTTGGTTTTATTTATAGCAGGGAAATGGGATTATAAACAGGACCAGAATAAGGGGGCAGATTGGGTTTGTGTGATGTGTAAATATTTTTGTTTCAGATAACCAAACCTGAACTCAAATGTATTCATTCCTGAAAAAGGAACTTGCATCTGTGTCCCAGGACTGTTCTCTGAGAGAAACCTCCATAAATTTTTTGGTGGTGGCAGATTAATTTTGTCCCCAACTCCAAGCTTTATATATATATATATATATATATATATATTTATATATATGACAAGATATATATATATCTTGTCATTTTCTGGGAATCCTGTCAGATCTGTTAACATAATTAATCAACCGGTATCACCTCACAGTTAATCCCATCTATTCTCACTTGATCCACTGATCACTTTTGCTCACAGAGAAACAGGGAAGAGTGAGTTTGCAAAGGAAGCTTGGCATTTAGAGCTTCCTTCCATATCCTTCTCAATGCCCCTTACCTTCAGTTGACTCATTTAGTATTTTTCTTTTTTTTGAAGTATTTTTTAAAAATATTTTATTGATTGATTGATTGATTGATTGATTGCTGTGTTGGGTCTTCGTTTCTGTGTGAGGGCTTTCTCCAGTTGCGGCAAGTGGGGGCCATTCTTCATCGCGGTGCGTGGGCCTCTCACTATCGCAGCCTCTCTTGTTGAGGAGCACAGGCTCCAGACGCGCAGGCTCAGTAATTGTGGCTCACGGGCTTAGTTGCTCCGCGGCATGTGGGATCTTCCCAGACCAGGGCGCGAACCCGTGTCCCCTGCATTGGCAGGCAGATTCTCAACCACTGCGCCACCAGGGAAGCCCAGTATTTTTCTTTAATAAATTTATTTATTTTATTTATTTATTTTTGGCTGCCTTGGGTCTTCATTGCTGGGCGCGGGCTTTCTCTAGTTGCAGCAAGCAGGGGATACTCTTTGTTATGGTGTGCAGGCTTCTCACTGTGGTGGCTTCTCTTGTTGCGGAGCATGGGATCTAGGTGCACGGGATCTGGTAGTTGTGGCTTGCGGGATCTAGAGAGCAGGCTCAGTAGTTGTGGTGCACGGGCTTAGTTGCTCTGCAGCATGTGGGATCTTCCCTGACCAGGGCTCGAACCTGTGTCCCCTGCACTGGCAGGCAGATTCTTAACCACTGCGCCACCAGGGAAGCCCAACTCATTCAGTATTAAATGAAATAAATAACAGTCAACCAACCTTCTCTGTTTACAACCACCTTCCTCCTAAGGAATACTGAAAACAAATTTATACTTTGTTGTTTTTTACTATTTTTCTGTTAGGCTAGGTACCATGAAACTTCCTGAGTGTTCTAGAATTTGTTATTTGACATTACTAAATATATGGGTTAAAAAATGTTATCCCACTCAGAGTATGTTTATAGTTCCTCTGCTACTAAATATTCCTCCAAGTGTGGCATAGTTGGCACTTTTTTCTGCTGAAATTTTGTGGCAAAGATCAGCCCATTAGAGAAAGCATTTTCACAAAGAATGTGAGGTTCAACATTATTCTATGATATTAGAATTATATGACTTTGATGATACAGCCATTTTAGAAAACTGTATGGCAGTAACTTATAAAATTAAACATGCTTTTACCACATGAGCAAGCAATTCCACTCATAGTTATTTACTCAAGACATGAAAATATATGTCCATCCAGAAAGTATATATACCAATTATTCATAATAGGCAAATATGAATAGCTGCTAAAAATCATAAAAGCTAAAAATCAGAAGCAACCTAAAGGTTGCTCACTTAACAGATGAATAGATCACAAATTCAATGTCACGAAATACTACTCAGCTATAAAGAGAAACAGGACTGTTATTTAAATCTCAAAAACATTATGCTGAGTGAATTAAGTCAAACACAAAAGTCTATGTAGTGTATGATTCTATATAATGAAATTCTACAAAGACATAATTATAGTGACATCATGCCCATGGTTTCCTGGAACCATGGGGAGGGGTGTGGGGATCAAGTGCAAAGGGGCTCAAGGAAACTGTGGAGGGTTGTCTGTCTGGATTTGGTGGTGCTTGCATTGTAGCATACAGTTACCAAAAGCTTTAAACTGTCCACTTAAAGTTGATGAATTTTATTACCTGTAAATAACGCCTTAAACACAAAAAAGAGGAAAAAAATTAAGTGACTTTGTCTTGCTACCTGTTATAAATTCCCCAGAATAGTAAAAAGGAAGGATGAATATTTACATATGTGTATATATATATATTTCTTCAAGTAACTAAAGTACAATAAAATCTTTAAATCTCTGTATTATAGGAGGTGTATAGCATTATATATATGTTGGACGAAAACCTGTATATGCAAGAAAGAGCTGGTTCCATTTTACATGTTTATATTTAGGGATAATTTTTTTTGTAACTTGTAAATATGATTATATTTAAAACTTCTTTGTGAATGAACTGTACTGGTGAGATATTTCCAAATGCAAATGTGTTCCTTACATCTAGCATGTTGAGATAAAGAAGTGGCCTGTAAATCTCTATTGTTGAAATGAATGATGGTCAATAATTAGCAACAAAGATTATTGATATTTAAATTCTACTTGTTTTCACTGTACACCACTTTCCAATCATTCATCTTAACGAATTTTGAGATAGTCTAAAAAACACCAAGACAGCACTTTGCAAGAAGAATAATTGGTCTCTTGGAGAACCAAACTGTTAGGTCCACCTTGAGATGAATGGATTATATTAATTTAAAGATTGCCTGAAGGTTTGAATTCATGATCCACCTGTCTCGCAGGTGAATCAGATTTAAGTAATTGTTAGCACTGTTGCTTTTCTATCTTTCCTGCCTTTAAAATGGTAACAGTCAGCAATAGCTTTCTCTCCCTAAAGTTTTCTAGTTCCAGATCAGGTATATTCATAACAAAAAATCAACTATGCCTTTCCATGAATAGTAGTTCAGTATCATGTTTTAAATCTATTTGCGTGATGTTTCTATGTCTTTGCTTAGGGTACATTTATTAAAAATGTCATCACAACATGTATTGAACAGTAGGAATTAATATTCATCATCAATCCTGTCTCCTTTTAATCATAATTATTCTGTTTCAGAAATTATACTGTCGTTAATTCCAAAATCATCGTGGTCACCATAAGGCCTGAACCCAAGACAACTGATTCATTCCTGGAGATAGAACTAGCTCATTTGGCTAATGTAAGTATCATCCACTTGGCACTGAGTTGCTTGTAGAATTTACCTTTTAAAGAAGGTTAACAGTCCTTCTTTTGACTGATAAGACCAGAACACATTTTCTAAACTCTTTAGAGTTGCAAACGAATTAATTTGTTATGAAGATATGTATTATATACAACCAAAATGACACATTATCCTATGTTTTGGTTCATGATAGAACTCTCTTCAGTTTCTCCAGGATACTAGTTAATAGTTTGTCAGTGCCCACATCTTTATTGGGCTCTAAGCTAAGAAGTGGGGGAGATCAAATGGAAGAACCAGTCTTGCCACATGGTGAGGAAAACTGCCATGTAAACACACAGATTTAAGATGCATGCAGCAACAGAAGCTACAGACATAAAGCAAAGGGCAGTGATGTCCTCCAGGGTACCCCAGGGTAGGAGAGTCGGTGGAGCAGCTTTTTAAAGTGCTACACCCAGGTGCTACACCCAGGATCAGCGGAGGCTCCTTGTAACTGGGTGCTCCAGTGATTCAAATCCAAATCTTCCATCCAGAATGACAAGAACCCTTTGTTAAATCCATCCACCTGCAACTGAAAATCTTTAGACCTTGTTCAGGCCTTATGTAGAAATTTAAAATATCTACTTCGCCTTTATACATCCACCTTAAATACCTAAATCATTGATTTAAGGGGCAAGGAAAGTGATTCCTATTAAGACTTTCTTAATTATGCTTTTACAATTCCTGTGTTAAACTGTCTCATATGGTGCATATACATAGTTTTTTTTTTAATCCCTTGCAAAGTTTCTATGAACTTGACTTTTGCATACAATTAATGAAAGCACAAAATGATTGTGATTTTCCCAAGTTCATGTAGTTAGTGAATGACATGATGAAATTGTTTCTCACATCCTTTAGTTTACAAAACCTGTACATTTTTGGTATTTTATAATTTCTGATTTTAAAAAACTCTGCTTCATTTTATAAAAAAAATGACTATTATCTTCCCTATAAACCACTTTTTACAAAGGTGTTCCAGCTTCCTGGATTGTTTAATGAAAATCTCAAATTTCTCAGCAGTAACTTCTAAACATCATGATTGATACTGAAACTATTAGGTCTTTTCCCACTTTTGCCAAAATGTGACCATGCTGGTTCTATCTAACTTTGACAATGTATTTTATTTCTGTTATATCTACCTCCTCATACCTTTAATGACCCTAATCTCATCACTGCACTGAAAGCTAGGAGATACTTTTAACATAATTTTTGAGTAAGGAACTTTGTACCTTCAACATGTATTATAAAATATTTATTTACATATTTGTTTGTATATATTGTTTATCATGGTAATGTCTATCCAGTTATAAGCATTGGTGAAACATAGTAAGAGATAATAATTCCCTGAATTGCTTACTGAAAAAGCAATGCAATGTCAGAATGTATATCCTGTTTCTTATGGCGTAAACAATTCTGTAAATGAACATTCACAAAACTTTCCTAAATAAAGAGAAAATCACTATTGAGTATTTAAAGAACATGTTAATTAAATCGCATTTTTTTTCATAAGCTGAAGAAAGAGTAACCTTAAAAATAGTGTTGATAAAACAATCTCATTATTTCAATTCAAGAGAACTATTTGAAATGAACAGATTTAAGCTTTGAGTCAAACTTTTCTGGGGACATATGTTGTCAGCCCAATTTCAAAAGAGATAAATCATGTACAAAAAATTTATTTTCTACATACAGAAACCAGAGTGTATGGTCAATTAATTTTATGAAGCACCAGCTACACTCTGGAGTGGCAATGAAAGTCAGAATGTAAGAATGGTGAGATGATTACCGCAAGTCACTTAGAATTAATTCTTTCAGTACTCTGAGTGAGTGAGTTGACCAGATTCCTAAAACAATATTCTACTCTGGAAGGCCTAGGTTTAAGAGAATATAGACAAATCTGTTACACAAAGGGTCTGAGGGAGAAGAAGAAAAGTTTAGTCTGGAGAAGAAAATGCCTCGAGGGGTTCCCACCCGCGTCCGTCCTGTGTCAGGAGAAGCGTCCACCTGTGCCTGTCCTCAGAGGCCACCCTGATTCCCAGCCACATGGTGGAGATTCTCTGGGCTGCTCCATCCCTCATTTCTTTCCTCCACTTTGCTTTTTAAAGTTTTTATTGGATTTGTTACAATATTGCTTCTGTTTTATGTTTTGATGTTTTGGCTGTGAGACATGTGGGATCTTAGCTCCCCGACCAGGGATAGAACCCGCAGCCCCTGCATTGGAAGGTGGAGTCTTAAACACTGGACGAGGGAAGTCCCTTCCCTCCACTTTATAGATACCTCCCACACCGTTGTCTTACCACATCTACAGTCCTTCATGTTCTGCTGTTTAAAATTTCCAGCGCTTGTTGTATTGATATTTATACTTACCATGCAGATTAGATTTTGTTAAGGACTTTAATGTACACTGAGGGAAGGAATATATGACTGGTTTATTGAGTGTCTTGTAAAGTATGCTCTGATTTTAGTTTGTTTTCATTGAAGAGATAGTCAAAAGAGCCTATGCTGACATATAATAGTCTTCACTAAAATGTGAAGAAAAGATGTATCTTAAACATGAAAATTAAAATTGATTAGAACAAGCTGAAATTTCATGATAACTATATAGATACAGATGTATTATCATTGGTATTACCTTCAAAGTTGAGCTATTTTAGATACGACATCTTGCTTATATCAAGACTGTCTACTTTCACCTATTTTCTTATAGCAAATGTATCTGCTGCATTCTTCTAAGCTCAGAAGAGATTAATGACCTGCAAATGATATCTGTTGTATACACCATGTGCAAAAAAAATGAAGAAAAGAAATTAATAGTTATAATGAGTCTAGGGAAAAGCCTGTTAACATTATTTAAACAAAACATGTTCTTTTTAAAAAAAGCTTTTAAATAAATAACATTTAAAGTATGTTAAGTGTAATAAGGCCCTTGGGAACTGGTAGGAATAGGTAATAGAACATGAAATCTTGAAATTTCAAACTGTATTCAGCAAAGCCATTTGCAGTTTTAACCAGCTCATAAGTCATTGAAGAGTAAGATACTATTCTTAGTTCAGTTTTCTAGGCTCGTGGCTTTATTGTTATAATCTGTAGAGTCTGAGTTTGTGGTCCTTAGTGCTTGGGCATAGCAATTGCTTGATTATAGGAAATACCAAATTTGCTTTTCTGAGAAGAAGAGCTTTGTTTTTCATATTACTTAAGGTTTCTTCAGTGTGAAACTTATACTTATCAATATTGTTAGGTTCCATAATGTGCAAGGAAAGTTAATACATTTATTGAAAGTCGTTATTGGGACCTAGATAAGTGCAGCAGAATGGATCTATAAGTGCACACATAAGCAAACACGCATGCACACATGCTCACACCCACCATGAGGATGCCTTGGTCCTGACAGATCTGAGCCTGCTGTGAATTTCCAAGATATATAACATCCTTAGCGTTAAAAGGTGAGTTAGAAGAATAAGAAAATAAATGCATTTTAGTTATCTCGTGCTCTATCAACTTTGCAAGCCTGAAAGTGCACTTTTTTCAAATAAAAAGTCTTAAATGTAGTTCCATTTCTGGTGGAAGGACACATTGGACTACCCTGGCCTGCAGCCTCTGCAGTCTATTTTCGCCTTTCTTTTTATTTATCCCTCTAAACAACAACTCTCATGGTCTAGGTAGGGCCAACCTGCTATCTTTCAGGATTGAGGAAAATCCACTGGGTTTTTTTGTAGTTCTCAAATTGGTCATATTCACAAACAATCTCATGGGAATTGGGGCTTGCAGTTTTATTTTTTTTTTTGCTCTATTTGCTGGCATACTAACAGGATCTAGCTAACAAATTAAGGAGTTTGTTTTATGTGTATAAACTAAAATTAATCATGAGCCACGGCCTTTGTAAATCATAGTGGAAAACACAATGGAAAACTGTGATGAATATGCTTTTTACCATTAGCATGAGAAACAATGAAAAGAAATTCCAACATTCATCAGTGGGTATTTTCATGAATAGCAAAGGCTGATAACAACCCAGCGAATTAAAAATCACTTGGCAAAGCTTAAAGAAGTTCATTCTATACATCTATAATTTCTACAAAGGGGCGTTTTTATCCCTTTACTTTTAAAATTACTTTTCTACCCTAGCTTGCGTCCATTTGGAAAATATTTCTGATGTTTTGCCTGCTTAAACCTCTTGTTAGTTTTTATGGGAGAGTCTTGAAATGCTAACTAGACAAGTAGATTGATGGTGCTGCCAACGGCTGAAATTGAGATAGAAATTATTCTCTAGCTACAGTTTTTTTTTTTTTTTTTTTGGTTTTATCCTAAATTCCTAAACTTGAGTAAGCATTCTTCCCACTTACATTTCACATTCAGTTTATTCTTATTCATAATACAACATTGATATTCTTCAAAAAGATTTTAGACTAATTGTGCTATTGTTGGAGCAGGGGTCAGCAAACATTTTCAGTTGAGTCAGGTTAGACACATGAGCTATAATGGTCCTTGTCACATCTACTCAGCTATGCTATTGTAGTGTGACAGCGACCAGAGACAGTATATAAAAATGGATGTGGCTCTGTTACAACAAAATATCATTTACAAATGATAACAAGCCAGATTTGGCCCCTGGACTGCATAAGTTGTCACCCCCTGTATGGTAAAGAGAATGTGGCCCCCCAAAGATGCCCATATCCTAACCCCCATAACTTGTGAATATATTATATTACATGTCAGAAGGGACTTTGCAGATGGGATTAAGGGTAAGAACCTTGAGATGGGGCATTTATCCTGGATTATGTGAGTACATCCAGTTTAATCACATGAGCCATTAAAATTGGAAAGCCTTTCCTGGCTATGGTCAGAGAGATGTAAGGTAAGAAGGACTCACCCTGAGAGAGTGTCATGGACATATATACACTACCAAATGTAAAATAGATAGCTAGTGGGAAGCAGCCGCATAGCACAGGGAGATCAGCTCAGTGCTTTGTGACCACCTAGAGGGGTAGGATAGGGAGGGTGGGAGGGAGGGAGTTGCAAGAGGGAAGAGATATGGGAACATATGTATATGTATAACTGATTCACTTTGTTATAAAGCAGAAGCTAACACACCATTGTAAAGCAATTATTCTTCAATAAAGATGTTTAAAAAAAAAAAAAAAAAAAAAAAAAAAGAAGGACTCACCCTGCCATGGCTGACTTTGAAGATGAAGGATAAGGGCCACAAGCCAAGGAATATGGGCAGCCTCTAAAACCTGAAAACAACCCCTGGTTATCAACCAGGAAGGAAATGTGGACCTCAGTCCTACAACTACAAGAACTGAATCCTGCTGAGACCCGAACGAGCCTAGATGTGGATTCAACCCCATATCCAGAAAGGACTGCATTCCTGCTAACATTCTGATACCAGTCTTATGAATTTCTTGAGCAGAAACCCAGCTAAGCTCACCACACTCCTGACACACAGGAACCGTGAGATAATAAATCTGTGTTGTTCTATGCTGCTAAGTATGTGGTAATTTGTTACAGCAGCAATAGAAAACTAATAACCCTGCATTGGAGCATTGCAAAATTAATTTTTTGATTATGAAAATAATATATATGCATACAGTAACAGTGCCATTTTGAATCAGATAAACTACAATAATGATAATATATTACTCAATGAAAGTCAGTTAGCAACTAGAGATTACATTTTGCCATGCTGATTATCATGCCAACACTTTAGGAATCTGATTAAAGGAATCACCAGACAATGAGAATGGCCATTGTACAGTGGTGGTGGGATATTAGGGAAAACTGGAGGTTGCCAGGAGCAACTCTGACATTTGTAGATGTGTTGTGCTCTTGAAGCAATTTAGCAAAACTTCTCTGCTGGCAGCCGATAGATTGGAACTGTGCAAAACAGCCTGGCCAGCTCTTGTCTCTGCTACAACCCCATAAAAGCACTACTAGGACACATTGTTACAACCTCTTGGATATAAAAGGAAAAGACAAGCTGTATGCTATATCTATATGGAATCTAGTTATCTGAGTATTTGTTTATTAAAGTTATTTGCCACTTCAACCTTGGAGAGTTTTTACCAACAGATAAACCATTTGTTTTTTGAGAGGTGCACCCAGACTTGTGCAGCCATTGTTGGAAATGATGCAGTCACATATGGGGAAGACACTGTAAGACATATATGTGGAGGCAATGATTTTCTTTGAAGGATACACATATAAATAATTTCTGATAGCGGTTCTACTTTTACTACTTCCCACATGTCAAATAGAAAGTATTTGTCAGGAAATAATGTACATTCAGTGACTAGTGATATATCTAAGAAATTAGAGAAGCAAGCTGTTATCACATCCACAAAAATAGTGTCATCTGGGTAATGTGGGCTACTGAGTAACCAGATAGCAGAAGCTGGATTACACACGTGCCCTCCCCTTGTGTTCTAACTGAATGGCTGCCAAGTCCTGGAAGACATGACTTGTCCTGGTAGAACTGTACTCTGCCTTCCTCACTTCAGTGGCCTCTATGCTCTTCTGCTTTAGCTAAAGACAACTATTCTTTTTCCATCTTCTTGATTTAACTGGTTCTCAATGAGGTGCTTTCTGTAGAACTCATGTAAATAAATTGAAAAATTCCATATCTCCATCTCCTTTTAAGTAAGAACACAGTATTGCATTCTCAGTGAGGCTCTTTGGACTTCAGGTATATGTCAGCTACCCTGTAAAAAACTGAGAGTTAGACCCAGATTTAACTCTTTTTAAGTATCACTTAGAAATGCTAAAATACTCTCAAAACCTTGAGAAGAGGTATGGAGAACATTCAACAGACTGTCTTCATTGTAGAGTTGCATGTGATATGATACCTTTTCAACTGCATCATCCCCTTGGGTGGTGTATTACATTTTCAGGGATTATGAAGATGTTTGTATGTTAGAAGACATAATCCAGAAAGGGCTCCCTCTCACATTGATCAGCTTTCGTGACCTGTCAGAGATTTGACTGTGGAAAAATTTACATCTACAAGATTCTTACTTCCCTTAGAATGCATTCCTGAGCTTTTTAAAATGTGGCTTTTCTCAAGTAGTATTAGAATTATAGGCAGGATATAAATTAGTCTTTTGTGGGTCAGGTCAGGTATTTTGGAAATGTTCTTAGGAATTCCAAAAATGTGTTTTTGCAGTTATATAATAAATACAATTAACAGTGGGGATAGAAAAAGGGTAAGCTTAGCAAAATCCAGATATTATTAATGTAATGACTTTATATATAAAGTTTTGGAAATGAAGAGAGGCTTTGGAGTCTCAGTTGAACAGTCTTTCTCCTGTCCACGTACAAGAACTCAATGTGCAATTCACTGGAAGGTGTGACACAAGGACTCGCCCTGTAACATCTTGCTCAGAGCACTGGAAATGTTGAAAGAGTGACAAAGAGGTCACTGGCCTTCTCCAAGTCCTTAGAAGCTTTGTCTATGAGCTTGCTTTACCTCTACAGACAAGAGGATATTTTTTGTTTCAAGAGGACTATGAAAGGTACAAGAAAGTTAAGAGGTTTCCAGATTAGGAATTTACTATGGCATATGAGGACTAAGCATTCGAAAATGTAAAGAAAAGCAGAGTGAAGTAACCATGTTATTTCTGTTGTGTGTCTATGCTTCTACAAATGTGATGTAGACTAAAAATTATAAGGAGTGGAGGGAATCATTAGAATGTATGTTCCTAAGTTAAGCCCCAATCTCAAAATTCCTGGAGCCAAGGAACCTACATTTTTCATCAGCATCCCAGGTGATTCTAGAGTAGGTCGAGAGAAAACGCCTTGAAAACATGAAGATAGCAAGAGTGTAATTAAGATAGCATGTGAATTGAATTTATTCAGAACTTAAAAGCACCAAGGAAAAATTAAAGTAACTTGGTTCAGCATTCATGTTTATTGTGACTTTTATCTTTTCTGTAAATGACTTCCTTCAGGCATTTGTTCAGATATCATCTTATTGGTGAAGCCTTCTCAATATACAAAATTGCAATCCATTCAACTTCCCAGTCTTTCCTACTCATGTGGTTTACTTTTCATCATAACACATATTACCACCTAGCATATTATGTATTTACTTCTTTATGTTTTTTGTCTCTCTCCCTGCCCCCTTCACTATAGCTAAGTGTATGAGGCAAGGATTTTGTTTTGTTCAATGCTGTAGCCCCAGTGCGTCCAAGGTGTCTGGAATGTTACAGGTGTTTGCTAAGTGACTTTTGCATGAATGGAGGAGTTTGTTTTGATCATCTTCCTGGCTCACTCTTCTCCTTCTCTTTATACCATAGTGAGATGTATTGAAAATATTCCATAGGGGAAAAAAGGACTTGGAAGAGAGTTTTGTAAAAGAAAAGGAATTCATTTATAAATGTCATTCTAGAATCATTAAGGGCTAGGGCTAGAAAAGATGTCTAAATTCCCTATTCTACAAACAAGAAAATAGAAAAGTTATGAAGATCAGAGGAAAAGAGAGAACCACCTATAAAAATACATGGACAAAGCCAGTGATGTATTGTATTGTTAAATAGATACACAGACAGTCACCAGTTTACGATTTTTTGACTTTATGATGGTGGGAATGCGACACGCATTCAGTGGAAACCATACTTAGAATTTTGAATTTTGATCTTTTTCTGGGCTAGAGATATGCAGTAGGGTACTCTCATATGATGCTGGGCAGTGGTCCACAGCTCCCAGTCAGCCACACAATCACAAGGGTGCACAACTGATATACTTATGACCATTCTGTACCCATACAACCATTCTGTTTTTCCCTTCCAGTACAGTGTTCCATAAATTACATGATATATTCAACGCTTTTTATAAAAAAAAGCCCTTGTGTTAGATGACTTTGCCCAGATGTAGGCTCATGTAAGTGTTCCGAGCACATTTAAGGTAGGCTAGGCTAAGCGATGATGTCCTGTAGGTTAGGTGTATGAAGTGCATTGTCAACGTATGATATTTTCAACTTGCAATGGGTTTATCAGAATGTAATCCCATCACCAGTCAAGGATGATCAGTAATGGTTTGCTTGATGTTGAGACAGAGGAGAGAAGTAAAAGAAAATATCAAAGACTGTTAAAGGCACTAAAAGTGCTGTGTAGAACATCTATGGTAATTAGGAAACTTGGGTCATGGTACGTTTTTAAACGCTTAGAAGTGGGTGAGTTCAAATGTTTAACTCAAGTTCAACTATACTGTTTTCAGTGCAGTCAAGAGACAGTTTTTTGGCCAAAAATATGTTTTTCAAGAACAGCGTATTCTTTCCAAAAGTTTTCAAATACATTCAGTTTTAATATTTTAAGTGTCAATTATATTGACAGCTCTATAAATTAATCTTCTCTAGCCGGTTTGGCTCATTTACCTGACAGCTTTTGGTCTCTTAGTTTCATGCTTTTCTTAAATCCACTTCTGTGAGTTGGTTCACAGCCTGCCTATTTTCCTCTTGCTTCTGTCATTACGTTTTGTTCCTGCTCTCTGTCGGGCTTGCCATTTCCTGTTACTGATTTTCTGTAAATTCCTCATAACAGACCTTGCAGCAGAGTACCTTTGAGAAAAGTATCTGAAAATTATAGCAAATATTTTACAAGTGGTTTCTTTTAGCCAGGTTTTTTGGGGTTTTTTTCATGTATAGAATTCATTCATCATTGGGTTTTGCTTTCTTTACCGTCTCACATTCTTATTCTCTAAGTGACTGGTCTATCCAGGTACTAAGATTCCTCCAGTTTGTTTGTTCTGCTTATTTTTGTAAACTTCAGATGTTTCCATAACTGACCTCAGCTCATAGGCCCACGTATGGGTGACTGTTCTGGAATGAATGTTCACAGAGGGGTGCCTGTCTTTTGTGTAGGTCCAGAATGTACAGTGAAATGCAAGATTGAGTGGTGCGTTTTGGAACCTATAATTCTCATGTGGATTGTTTCTAAATTTTCACAAGGACAGAAAGAGAGAGAATCATGAGATCTAAGGGGTAAGGGGTAAGGAAGGTAGTGGGTGAAACTGAGGGTTGACAGAGGTATGGATAAGAGTAGAAGAGGCATTTCTCACCTTTATACTTTCGTTCTAAAGTGGAAATTAGTGTCTTTAGAGGGGTAAAATGGAAGGCAATATCTAAACAATTAAGTTCATATTCTATTTCTTTTCTAATATTATTTTCTTTTGTTGTAACCTGTTATGAGCTCTAATTATGAAATATTAATCCTATTATCAGTATCCTGCTTTGGTTTATATAGAGATTGAACTTAATCTCACTCGTACATTACTGAAGAAGTGAACTCGATGTAGAGGACCTGTAATCTCAAGGTCCTCACCTACGCATACAGTCTATATCCATGACATGTATACTCCCATGCCCTTCATTGTCATACTCCAGGGATAATTTACTTTCTAGAAAGTGCTCTGAGCTCTTTTGAACAGAACCCTAGATACATATAGCATAACTTTATTATATGACATTGTAGCTCTGCTGAGGATTTCTTAGGAAGTCACAAGCTGTATCAGGATTTCAGGTAAAACCAGACAGGGTCTCATAGGACAGAGAAAGAAACCAATTTGAAACAGTATCCCCCTCCCCATCTCTTGAACATCCATATCTATGCCTCCTGTGAGAACTAGAAAAGGACCCATTTCTTCCATGGAACTCTCTCTGACACAGGCCATGATGCTCTGTCCACCATTTGTCCTTTAAAAAGTAAATTATCAACTAGTGACATTTATATGAGCATGTCTCTTTTTTGTTATATGAACATTCCATGTGTGTTCCTCTTCAATCTCTGTAAGGCTATAACCCATTTCAGGGAAGGGAATGTTTTTTTATGTTCTAAGAGCATAGTTTATAGGTATGATCATCTCATGAGAATGATGCCTTAGAGATGTGGTCTTGGAGGGATTTTGGAGAATGGTAATGGTGCTAAAATATGGGAGTTAGTCAATGTCCCAATTAAAATGAATAAGGAAAGTTGGGGTAGATTTCACCAATTTTAGAATAATGAGCTTAAGTTTCTTGTTCCTAGTGGAATTCTAGAATGGACTCAGTGAACAGCACTTAGAAAGGCAGTGTTTCACAAAGAACTTGCCTAGACTTTTAAAGATGTTGCTTTGCCAGATACACTCCAGTGATTATCTACTTGGAAACAAGACCGAGGGCAGGTTCTCTGAGTGAGCATGTCCCCCTGCGGGAAGGAGCCAGTAGGCTGTTTCAGGACTGTAGCTTTCACCTGCCTTGGCCTATTCATCACTTTTATCACTGACTTGTTGGATGAGCCCATAGATATCATGTTTGTTTCTTAATCCTGCCGTGACACAAAGTTAAAGAGTGAATATATGTGATGTCAAAATCAGGATTCAAAAAGCTCCTGAGAGAGTTCAGTGGGTAATAATACCTGTCAAGCTCAGGGGAAGATTACCAAAATATCCCATACACTGTTAGAATGCATTATTAGGCATATGACACCTACATTGCAGAGGCAATAGTACAGCTTTGTCCTGTGCAGGTAGGACACAAGTGAATGGGTTCCCTAAACACATTTTAAAGTGTGTGCTCCAGGAGATGAATGTCGTGGAGGATGAGAGAACTTGAAAGCTACAGAATGTGTTTAATAAAAAAGAGAAGAGGATCTGTGAATAGCTCACAATATCAGAGAAGAAGAATTACTAGGTTAGTTTCAACGGGAAAAATAGGGCCCAATGAATGTGAGAGAAAGACAGAAAGAAAAACATTCCAACAATTAGTCTCTTCAAAACAGAAGGTACTTGGTGGATAATCCAATGTGGAAAGCTCATTGTGTCATGCTAAAGGTCATTGTGGCTACTCATTACATAATGATTAAACTGAATAAACATTGAGCATATTTTCCCCATAGTTTTATTAGATGTGATTTTATAGGAATATGATCTGTTGATTAAGAAAATATTGCAAGTCTACAGACTCTCTGGAAACGGACAATTAATGCAGCCATGTCTTGCCTTTTGGAAGCTGCACCACTGCAGGCTGAAGAGGAAGTGGCAGGTGTGCCTAATGCAGAAAGTTTCACTGTGATTGAATTATTATAAATATTAGATATTGAAAATACTTTGGTTTTTTAAAAGAAATAATCCAGCAGTTACTATTTTAGGGGAAAAAAATGAAATAGAAATCATCAAAGTATGGACCTTGTCGTTTATGAGGCCTTCACTTATAATTAAAAAAAAAAAACAACTATGGGTTATGATGTTTGGAATAAATATAAAGTTTTCATGAATAAAATTTCATAAAATGGGCCATTAAACCTATGAGTAAGGACATGCAAATTTTTAATGCAAAAAAATAGAGGTGGAAATCTTAAAGAATCTTACTGCAGGAATGTAATGTGCCATTCTTTTTGCATTTCACATAATCCTTCAGTTTTTTATGTATGTACTCAAGATACATTTATTCTTTCTCTGCTTATTTTTAGGGCACTTTGAATCCTTATTGTGTTTTATGGGATGACTCAAAAACGTAAGTGACAGATGTTTTCTTACATGACTTTGGACTAAACATTCAAAGCACATTAAGTTATTTCAGCTGCTTCCTAGTCAACAGGAATATGATAAGTTAGTGGGATGTGAGTTACACTAGGAGAGAAAGCAGTCTCCATTTTGAATCTGTAGGACAGCATGATGATTGTGTTTGTGTGTGATGATGCCATCAGGTTACATCCCAAGGTAGGATTGCATTACCTGATGTGTAAGGCACATTGCGATGCGAATTCCATGAGGATTTTTAAAAGCTCTAATATTTTAAAATTATAGGAGCTCAGATGCTAGTTCAACATTTTGCCCTAGTAATTCAGCTTAGAATCGCAGAATAAAATAGCAATCTCTATGGTCATTTAGCCAATACGTTACTTGCATGACCTTGAATCTATTATCAGAGTAATGAGATATTTATATGGCCCTTCCAAATTGTTTTGTTATAAAAACATTGAGTGACATTTAATTTTCTTATTCATATAGTAAGGATGGATCATCCTTCCATGTATTGCTTTGTTTGTAACAAGTAATTGCAATATATCTGGTCAAAATCATCTTAATCTCATTGGTAATGCTATGAGATTCTAAGGTCTCAAAGAGCAGAAAAATCCATGATTAAGGCTTAATTAGACTCCCATACTTTAAGTACTTCTGTGGGTTTATTTCAATGTAGTAGCCAGGTTATACAATCTTGGTTTGTTTTGCTTTGCATGGAGGGGAGATAAATGTCAATCAATCTCAAAAGCTAATACCACCATGTATATGCTGTCAGTTAACGCACCACATTGTTGGGTTCTATGTATTCTAAGATTTTCCCCCATGTTCTTCACCCTAAATCAGATCTACATCTAAGATTTTATGATGTTACTTGTCTCTCATCAGTAGTTACTGGAGAGTCTAGAAGAGGGACATTCTTAGACTTTCTAGGTAAAGAGCAAACCTACTGGAAATGTGCTAATTCTTAGGATACTGATGTAATTTAAACTAGTATTTATGTGGGTGAAAAATCAATGATATTAAGCATGTTTTTTTGCTATAGATTCTGATATTCTAGGGATCCTCTTCTCCTAGGAACCTTAGTGCATATGGAGAATCCCAACTTGTCCTGGTGATAACATGAGCTGGATGTTTCTCACTGATGTCATTATTTTTTTTTTTTCATTTTAAAACCACATAGAGAAATCCGTGGTCATAGAATTTTTGCAAGATTTCCTCTTTACCAATAGCCAGAGAAGATGCTAATAGTATATTCTAAGGCACTGTTTAGTATGTTGTACAGACAAGGGAAAAATAAAAGGCCACAGAAATCAAATTGAACGTTTTCTACTCAAGAAAAACATGCCATCTTAAGCACCTGATTACAGATACTTGCATATCTCCATGAATAATAACCAACTTTTATTTAGTTTTATTACCTTTTTAGTGGGTAGAATGTGCTTCTATGTTGATCCAAAAAGGGGAACGTGTTGGTTATTCCAAAAGACCTTTGGGACTTACAGGGATATTACAGAAGAAACAATATTCCCTTATTTTGTGCCTCTCTGGGTTTGCTTTCACAGTTTTTCTAAGGTTTTAAGTTTAATTTATAAAACTGTTGGAGCTTGAGGTCAGTGTTAAGTTTAGGAATCAATAACGCTCTGCTTTCTCTAACATCTGCTGACTCTTATCCATCACAAAGAACATGTCTTAGCTTTACAAACTTCAGCTTTTTAGTTGTCCTTGAAGAAAACAATTCAGTGAGAGGAGGTGTGCTTAGCTGCCTTTCAGATCAGATTATCTCCAGAGATCAGTGCAGTTCATGTTTCCTTGATGTATCTGAAAAGTGATCAAAAAGGTTTCCACTGTGACAGAACTTCCATCCCATCACACGTTTTACCAGACTCTTTCATCATTAAATTGTTTTTCTGGGTGAGTTTTAAACAATGAAGGTTAAGACAACTTTGTTTTCTTTCTTCACATCTGTTTCTCTGTTTTGATCATGTTCACATACACAGTAGTTTTATCGATGCAATGATGTTAACTTTGAATATAAGACCTCTAAGAATAGTTAATGAAGAGATATGGCTATTCCTTTTTACACAGAAAAGCGTTGATCTAAATGGTGTTTTCAAGATTGCAGTAACAAAGTTGAAATTAGAAGTTGTTTTTTAATTTTGGTTTACATAATCAAATTGCCTTAATTTTTTATTGATGTATATTTGACATATAATATTATATTAGTTTCAGGTGTGAAATATGATTCAATATTTGTATACACTGCTAAATGATCACCACAATAAGTCTAGTTACCATCTGTCACCATACATAGCTACAAATTCTTTTTCTTTAAGAACTTTTAAGATTTACTCTCAGCAGTTTTCAAGTTTGCAATCTGATATTATTAACTATAGTCATCCCTTGTGTACTGTACATTACATCACCAGGTTTGATTCATTTTATAACTGGAGGGTTTGACCCTCCCCCTTTAACCATTTCACCCACCCCCATCTCCCCTCCCCTCTGGCAATATCAAGTTGCCTTACTTTTAAATATTTAAAATTAAATTTTAATTACAAAAATAATGCATGAGTATCTTTTACTTGTAAAACTATAAAACATAACTGCTAAGGCACAAGACCCCATTAATCATTAATACCTTGGGTCTCCACATCCACCACCTCTCCAAGGTCACTCCTACTTATATTTTGTTATGTATAATTTCAGGCATCTACTTATGCATTGACACACATGTGTAGCCATAGAAATTAACACTATTTTAAAATAAATATTGTCATACTGTATGTAACACTCGTCATCTTAAATTTTTCATTCAATGATTATTGTGTAAGTTTTAAAATTTCACTACATATGTTTTATCCCTTGTACCTGCTGCATTGTATAGATATATCATAATTTATCTAGTATTCCCAATATTGGTGGCATTGAAGTGGTTTTCAATTTATTTTATTCTACAAACTGTTCTTCTGTGTACCTCCTGGTACATCCCTCCTTGATGTGGTCTTTCACAGTCCAACGTGTTACCGTGTTGTTCTCTTTGTATAACATTATTTTACATTCTTCACAGCATGCATTGCTACTTTTTATTTATTTTTCTTGCTTACTCTCTGTCTCCCCCACTAGAGAGTAAATACCACAAGAGAGAGACTTTACCTTCCTTATTCATGAACTGCACTAATGCCTGATACACCTGCACATAGTGTGAATTCAACAAATACTTATTGGTTAGTTTTGTATAAGAATAAATGTTTGAATATTTCTAAGGTATCTTTTTTTTTCTAAAACATCTTTATTGGAGTATAATTGCTTTATAATGGTGTGTTAGTTTCTGCTTTATAACAAAGTGAATCAGTTATACATATACATATGTTCCCATGTCTCTTCCCTCTTGCGTCTCCCTCCCTCCCACCCTCCCTATCCCACCCC
Source organism: Eubalaena glacialis (assembly GCF_028564815.1). Taxonomy (NCBI): domain Eukaryota; kingdom Metazoa; phylum Chordata; class Mammalia; order Artiodactyla; family Balaenidae; genus Eubalaena; species Eubalaena glacialis. Next base: position 92,828,151 of record NC_083727.1, read on the forward strand.
TCTAGGTGGTCACAAAGCACCGAGCTGATCTCCCTGTGCTATGCGGCTGCTTCCCACTAGCTATCTATTTTACATTTGATATTGTATATATGTCCATGACACTCTCTCACCCTGTCACATCTCACCCCTCCCCCTCCCCATATCCTCAAGTCCATTCTCTAGTAGGTCTGTGTCTTTATTCCCATCTTGCCACTAGGTTCTTCATGACCTTTTTTTTTTTTCCCTTGGATTCCATATATATGTGTTAGCATACTGTATTTGTTTTTATCTTTCTGACTTATTTCACTCTGTATGACAGACTCTAACTCCATCCACCTCACTACAAATACCTCCATTTCGTGTCTTTTTATGGCTGAGTAATATTCCATTGTATATATGTGCCACATCTTCTTTATCCATTCATCCGATGATGGACATTTAGGTTGCTTCCATGTCCTGGCTATTGTAAATAGGGCTGCAATGAATATTTTGGTACATGACTCTTTCTGAATTATGGTTTTCTCAGGGTATATGCCCAGTAGTGGGATTGCTGGGTCGTATGGTAGTTCTATGTTTAGTTTTTAAAGGAACCTCCATACTGTTCTCCATAGTGGCTGTATCAATTTACATTCCCACCAACAGTGCAAGAGTGTTCCCTTTTCTCCACACCCTCTCCAGCATTCATTGTTTCTAGATTTTTTGCTGATGGCCATTCTGACCGGTGTGAGATGATACCTCATTGTAGTTTTGATTTGCATTTCTCTAATGATTAATGATGTTGAGCATTCTTTCATGTGTTTGTTGGGAATCTGTATCTCTTCTTTGGAGAAATGTCTATTTAGGTCTTCTGCCCATTTTTGGATTGGGTTGTTTGTTTTTTTGTTATTGAGCTGCATGAGCTGCTTGTAAATCTTGGAGATTAATCTTTGTCAGTTGCTTCATTTGCAAATATTTTCTCCCATTCTGAGGGTTGTCTTTTGCTCTTGTTTATGGTTTCCTATGTTGTGCAAAAGCTTTTTAGTTTCATTAGGTCCCATTTGTTTATTTGTGTTTTTATTTCCATTTCTCTAGGAGCTGGGTCAAAAAGGATCTTGCTGTGATTTATGTCATAGAGTGTTCTGCCTATGTTTTCCTCTAAGAGTTTGATAGTGTCTGGCCTTACATTTAGATCTTTAATCCATTTTGAGTTTATTTTTGTGTATGGTGTTAAGGAGTGTTCTAATTTCATACTTTTACATGCACCTGTCCAATTTTCCCAGCACCACTTATTGAAGAGGCTGTCTTTTCTCCACTGTATATGCTTGCCTCCTTTATCAAAGATAAGGTGACCATATGTGCGTGGGTTTATCTCTGGGCTTTCTATCCTGTTCCATTGATCTATGTTTCTGTTTTTGTGCCAGTACCAAACTGTTTGATTACTGTAGCTTTGTAATATAGTCTGAAGTCAGGGAGCCTGACTCCTCCAGCTCCGTTTTTCGTTCTCAAGATTGCTTTGGCTATTCAGGGTCTTTTGTGTTTCCATACAAATTGTGAAATTTTTTGTTCTAGTTCTGTGAAAAATGCCAGTGGTAGTTTGATAGGGATTGCATTGAATCTGTAGATTGCTTTGGGTAGCAGAGTCATTTTCACAATGTTGATTCTCCCAATCCAAGAACATGGTATATCTCTCCATCTATTTGTATCATCTTTAATTTCTTTCATCAGTGTCCTATAATTTTCTGCATACAGGTCTTTTGTCTCCCTAGGTAGGTTTATTCCTAGATATTTTATTCTTTTTGTTGCAATGGTAAACGGGAGTGTTTTCTTAATTTCACTTTCAGATTTTTCATCATTAGTATACAGGAATGCAAGAGATTTCTGTGCATTAATTTTGTATCCTGCTACTTTACCAAATTCATTGATTACCTCTGGTAGTTTTCTGGTAGCATCTTTAGGATTCTCTATGTATAGTATCACGTCATCTGCAAACAGTGACAGCTTTACTTCTTCTTTTCTGATTTGGATTCCTTTTATTTCTTTTTCTTCTCTGATTGCTGTGGCTAACACTTCCAAAACTATGTTGTATAATAGTGGTGAGAGTGGGCAACCTTGTCTTGTTCCTGATCTTAGTGGAAATGGTTTCAGTTTTTCACCATTGAGGACAATGTTGGCTGTGGGTTTGTCATATATGGCCTTTATTATGTTGAGGAAAGTTCCGTCTTTGCCTACTTTCTGCAGGACTTTTATCATAAATAGGTGTTGAATTTTGTCAAAAGCTTTCTCTGCATCTATTGAGATGATCATATGGTGTTTCTCCTTCAATTTGTTAATATGATGTATCACGTTGATTGATTTGCGTATGTTGAAGAATCCTTGCATTCCTGGAATAAACCCCACTTGATCATGGTGTATGATCCTTTTAATGTGCTGTTGGATTCTGTTTGCTAGTATTTTGCTGAGGATTTTTGCATCTATGTTCATCAGTGATATTGGCCTGTAGTTTTCTTTCTTTGTGACATCTTTGTCTGGTTTTGGTATCAGGGTGATGGTGGCCTCGTAGAATGAGTTGGGGAGTGTTCCTTCGTCTGCAATATTTTGGAAGAGTTTGAGAAGGATAGGTGTTAACTCTTCTCTAAATGTTTGATAAAATTCGCCTGTGAAGCCATCTGGTCCTGGGCTTTTGTTTGTTGGAAGATTTTTAATCACAGTTTCAATTTCAGTGCTTGTGATTGGTCTGTTCATATTTTCTATTTCTTCCTGGTTCAGTTTTGGCAGGTTGTGCATTTCTAAGAATTTGTCCATTTCTTCCAGGTTGTCCATTTTATTGGCATAGAGTTGCTTGTAGTAATCTCTCGTGATCCTTTGTATTTCTGCAGTGTCAGTGGTTACTTCTCCTTTTTCATTTCTAACTCTATTGATTTGAGTCTTCTCCCTTTTTCTCTTGATGAGTCTGGCTAATGGTTTATCAATTTTGTTTATCTTCTCAAAGAACCAGCTTTTAGTTTTATTGATCTTTGCAATTGTTTCCTTCATTTCTTTTTCATTTATTTCTGATATGATCTTTATGATTTCTTTCCCTCTGCTATCTTTGGGGTTTTTTTGTTCTTCTTTCTCTAATTGCTTTAGGTGCAAGGTTAGGTTGTTTATTCGAGCTGTTTCCTGTTGCTTGATGTAGGCTTGTATTGCTATAGACTTCCCTCTTAGAACTGCTTTTGCTGAATCCCATAGGTTTTGGGTCGTCGTGTCTCCATTGTCATTTGTTTCTAGGTATTTTTTGATTTCCCCTTTGATTTCTTCAGTGATCACTTCGTTATTAAGTAGTGTATTGTGTAGCCTCCATGTGTTTGTATTTTTTACAGATCTTTTCCTGTAATTGATATCTAGTCTCATAGCGTTGTGTTTGGAAAAGATACTTGATACAATTTCAATTTTCTTAAATTTACCAAGGCTTGATTTGTGACCCAAGATATGATCTATCCTGGAGAATATTCCATGAGCACTTGAGAAAAATGTGTATTCTGTTGTTTTTGGGTGGAATGTCCTATAAATATCAATTAAGTCCATCTTGTTTAATGTATCATTTAAAGCTTGTGTTTCCTTATTTATTTTCACTTTGGATGATCTGTCCATTGGTGAAAGTGGGGTGTTAAAGTCCCCTACTATGATTGTGTTACTGTCGATTTCCCCTTTTATGGCTGTTAGTATTTGCCTTATGTATTGAGGTGCTCCTATGTTGGGTGCATAAATATTTACAATTGTTATACCTTCTTCTTGGATCGATCCCTTGATCATTATATAGTGTCCTTCTTTGTCTCTTGTAATAGTCTTTATTTTAAAGTCTATTTTGTCTGATATGAGAATTGCTACTCCAGCTTTCTTTTGATTTCCATTTGCATGGAATATCTTTTTCCATCCACTCACTTTCAGTCTGTATGTGTCCCTAGGTCTGAAGTGGGTCTCTTGTAGACAGCATATATATGGGTCTTGTTTTTGTATCCATTCAGCCAGTCTGTGTCTTTTGGTGGGAACATTTAATCCATTTACATTTAAGGTAATTATTGATATGTATGTTCCTATTCCCATTTTCTTAAATGTTTTGGGTTTGTTATTGTAGGTGTTTTCCTTCTCTTGTGTTTCTTGCCTAGAGAAGTTCCTTTAGCATTTGTTGTAAAGCTGGTTTGGTGGTGCTGAACTCTCTCAGCTTTTGCTTGTCTGTAAAGGTTTTAATTTCTCCATCAAATCTGAATGAGATCCCTGCTGGGTAGAGTAACCTTGGTTGTAGGTTTTTCTCCTTCATCACTTTAAGTATATCCTGCCACTCCCTTCTGGCTTGCAGAGTTTCTGCTGAAAGATCAGCTGTTAACCTTATGGGGATTCCCTTGTGTGTTATTTGTTGTTTTTCCCTTGCTGCTTTTAATATGTTTTCTTTATATTTAATTTTTGATAGTTTGATTAATATGTGTCTTGGCATGTTTCTCCTTGGATTTATCCTGTATGGGACTCTCTGTGCTTCCAGGACTTGATTAAGTATTTCCTTTCCCATATTAGGGAAGTTTTCAGCTATAATCTCTTCAAATATTTTTCTGTTCCTTTCTTTTTCTCTTCTTCTTCTGGGACCCCTATAATTCGAATGTTGGTGCATTTAATGTTGTCCCAGAGGTCTCTGAGACTGTCCTCAGTCCTTTTCATTCTTTTTTCTTTATTCTGCTCTGCAGTAGTTATTACCACTATTTATCTTCCAGGTCACTTACCCATTCTTCTGCCTCAGTTATTCTGCTATTGATCCCTTCTAGAGTATTTTTAATTTCATTTATTGTGTTTTTCATCATTGCTTGGTTCCTCTTTAGTTCTTCTACTTCCTTTTTAAATGTTTCTTGCATTTTGTCTATTATATTTCCAAGATTTTGGATCATCTTTACTATCATTATTCTGAATTCTTTCTCAGGTAGACTGCCTATTTCCTCTTCATTTGTTAGGTCTGGTGTGTTTTGACCCTGCTCCTTCACCTGCTGTGTGTTTTTCTGTCTTCTTATTTTGCTTATCTTACTGTGTTTGGGGTCTCCTTTACACAGGCTGCCGGTTCGTAGTTCCTGTTGTTTTTGGTATCTGTCCCCAGTGGCTAAGGTTGGTTCAGTGGGTTGTGTAGGCTTCCTGGTGGAGGGGACTAGTGCCTGTGTTCTGGTGGATGAGGCTGGATCTTGCCTTTCTGGTGGGCAGGTCCACGTCTGGTGGTGTGTTTTGGGGTGTCTGTGGCCTTATTATGATTTTAAGCAGCCTCTCTGCTAATGGATGGGGCTGTGTTCCTGTCTTGCTAGTTATTTGGCATAGGGTGTCCAGCACTGTAGCTTGCTGGTCATTGAGTGAAGCTGGGTCTTGATGTTGAGATGGAGATCTCTGAGAGATTTTTGCTGTTTGGTATTACGTGGAGCTGGGAGGTCTCTTGTGGACCAGTGTCCTGAAGTTGGCTCTCCCACCTCAGAGGCACAGCCCTGATACCTGGCTTGAGCACCAAGAGCCTTTCATCCACACGGCTCAGAATAAAAGGGAGAAAAAATAGAAAGAAAGAAAGAAAGACAATAAAATAAAATAAAATAAAGCTATTATAATAAAAAATAAGAAAAAAATATTAAGAAAAATTTATTAAGAAAAAAGTTTTTTTAATTTTTTAAAATAAATTTTTTAATTTTTTATTATAAAAATAAGAAAAAAATATTAAGAAAAAATTTATAAAGAAAAATTTTTTTTAATTTTTTAAAATAAAAAATAAGAAAAAAATTATTAAGAAAAAATTTAAGAAAAAAATTTTTTAAAATAAAAAAATTAGTAAGAAAAAAATTTTTTTAATTTTTAAAATAAAAAATGAGGAAAAATTATTAAGAAAAAAAAGTTTTTAAGTTAAAAACAAAAACAAAAACAAAAACACGGACAGACCGAACCCTAGGACAAATGTTGAAAGCAAAGATATACAGACAAAATCTCACCCAGAAGCATACACATATACACTCACAAAAAGAGTAAAAGGGGAAGAATTAATATATCCTGCTCCCAAAGTCCACCTCCTGAATTTGGGATGATTCGTTGTCTATTCAGGTATTCAACAGATGCAGGTACATCCAGTTGATTGTGGAGCTTTAATCCGCTGCTTCTGAGGCTGCTGGGAGAGATTTCCCTTTCTCTTCTTTGTTCACACAGCTTCCAAGGTTCAGCTTTGGATTTGGACCTGCCTCTGCGTGTAGGTCGCCTGAGGGCATCTGTTCCTCGCTCACACAGGACGGGGTTAAAGGAGCAGCTGATTCGGGGGCTCTGGCTCACTCAGGCCGGGGGGAGGGAGGGGTACGGATGCGGGGCGAGCCTGTGGCGGCAGAGGCCAGCGTGACGTTGCAGCAGCCTGAGGCGTGCCATGCGTTCTCCCGGGGAAGTTGTCCCTGGATCACGGGAGCCTGGCCGTGGCGGGCTGCACTGGCTCCCAGGAGGGGCGGTGTGGAGAGTGACCTGTGCTCGCACACAGGCTTCTTGGTGGCGGCAGCAGCAGCCTTAGCTTCTCATGCCCGTCTCTGGGGTCCGGGCTGATCGCCGCGGCTCGCGCCCGTCTCTGGAGCTCATTTAGGTGGCGCTCTGAACCCCCTCTCCTCGCGCACCAGGAAACAAAGAGGGAAGAAAAAGTTTCTTGCCTCTTCGGCAGCTGTAGACTTTTTCCCGGACTCCCTCCCGGCTAGCTGTGGTGCACTAGCCCCTTCAGGCTGTGTTCACGCCGCCAACCCCAGTCCTCTCCCTGCGATCCGACCGAAGCCCGAGCCTCAGCTCCCAGCCCCCGCCCCGGCGGGTGAGCAGACATGCCTCTCGGGCTGATGAGGGCTGCTCGGCGCCGATCCTCTGTGCGGGAATCTCTCCGCTTTGCCCTCCGCACCCCTGTGGCTGCGCTCTCCTCCGTGGTTCTGAAGCTTCCCCCTCTGCCACCCGCAGTCTCCGCCCGCGAAGGGGCTTCATAGTGTGTGGAAACCTTTCCTCCTTCATGGCTCCCTCCCCCTGGTGCAGGTCTCGTCCCTATTCTTTTGTCTCTGTTATTTCTTTTTTCTTTTGCCCTACCCAAGTACTTGGGGAGTTTCTTGCCTTTTGGGAGGTCTGACGTCTTCTGCCAGCGTTCAGTGGGTGTTCTGTAGGAGCAGTTCCACGTGTAGATGTATTTCTGATGTATCTGTGAGGAGGAAGGTGATCTCCACGTCTTACTCTTCCGCCATCTTGCCCAGACCCCCCCCCCCAAGGTGTCTTTTTTACTTAAGAATTATTTTCATTTATGTTTCATTTTATTAGTGACATATACTTCTAGCAATTATTAGATTGGAAGATTGCAGGGAGAATGCTTCAGCATGTTACAATACTAAGGTCCATCATAAACAATTAACTTTATCTCTAGTGATAATCTACTACCCTGATAATCCCAGACAAAGCCATTTTATTTTACTCTGCTTAGGCTCAACAGTTTTAGACAATTATAAAAGACATTTTTATTCTGCTTTGAGTAACTGATTAACACGATGAAGAAAATGCTTCATCATGGATGACCCATGAAGTAAACTGAAAGTACTTTCCTCACTTCAGAAAAAGGCTTATTTTAGTTACAAAAAGTGGGGTTTTTTTGTGTTTTTTGTTTTTTTATTACACTTGTGTGATTGATAATTTGCACATTCTTTGGGTTACTCCAAATTTGGATTTTGGGTATTGGATCACGTGTGTTGACTACACACATGGGTTTTCACTGGAAAACCCATAATCCTTCCTTTATGTGAACCTGCGGTGTTTCTCCATGGGTTTCAGTAGCACTACCTGATTCTAACAGGTCTGTGAAATATGTTTATTCTTAGAAAATGTTTCAGAGTTTTTTGTTGTTGTTGTTGTTGAAGTATAGTTGATTACAATATTATATTAGTTTCTGGAGTACAACATAGTGATTCAACATTTTAATAGATTGTATTCCGTTAAAAGTTATTACAAAATAATGGCTATATTCCCATGTGCTGTACAATATATCCTTGTTGCTTATTCATATTATACACAATAGTTTGTATCTCTTAATCCCATACCCCAAACTTGTGATCCATCCCCATCCCTCTCCTCACTGGTAACCACTAGTTTGTTCTCTATATCCGTGAATCTGTTTCTGTTTTGTTATATGCATTCATTTAATTTATTTTTTATATTCCACATATAAAAGAAAACACAGAGATTTTGTCTTTCTCTAATTTCACTAAGCATAATACCTTCTGGGTCCATCCACATTTTTGCAAATGGCAGAATTTCATTCTTTTTTTATGGCTGAGTAGTATATATATTACATATATATCACTGAGTAGTGTGTATATATATATATATATATACACACATATATATATATATATATATATATATATATATATCTCACTTCTTCTTTATCCATTCATCTGTTAATGGACACTTAGGTTGCTTCCATATCTTGGCTATTATAAATAGTGCTGCTATGAACATTGGTGTGTATGTATCTTTTCAAATTAGTGTTTTTGGTTTTCTTCAGATATATACCCAGGAATGGAATTGTTGGATCATGTGGTAGTTCTATTTTTAGATTTTGGAGGAATTTCCATATTGTTTTTCATAGTGTCTGCACCAACTTACATTCTGAGCAACAGTGTACTAGGGTTCAATTTTCTCTACGTCCTCACCAATATTTGATATTTGTAGACTTTTTGATGATAGGCATTTTGAGAGGTGTGAGGTGATATTTTATTGTGGTTTTGATTTTCATTTCTCTGATGATTAGCAATGTTGAGCATTTTTTCATATGCCAGTTGGCCATCTGTATGTCTTCTTTGGAAAACTGTCTATTCAAGTCTTCTGCCCATTTTTTAATTGGGTTGTTTGGATTTTTAATATAGAGTTGTACAAGCTATTTATATATTTTAGAAAGTAACACCTTCTCAGCCATATTATTAGCAAATATTTTCTCCCATTCCATAGGTTGTCTTTTTGTTTTGTCAGTGTTTTCCATTGATGTGCAAAAATGTTTACATTTAATTAGATCACATTTGTTTATATTTTATTTTGTTTCTTTTGCCTTAGAAGACAGATCCAAAAAAATATTGCTACAATTTATCTCAGAGTGTTATGCCTGTGTTCTTTTCTAGGAGTTCTATGGCTTCAGGCCTTACATTTAGATCCTTAACCCATTTTGAGTTTATTTTTGTACGTGATGTGATAAAATGTTCTGGTTTCATATTTTTACACTTAGCTGTCCAACTTTCAACGCAGCACTTATTAAAGAGACTGTCTTTTCTCCCAGAGGTTCATGGGTTTATTTCTGGGCTCTCTATTCTGTTCCATTGATCTATGTGTCTGTTTTTGTGTCAGTATCATGCTGTTTTGAATACTGTAACTTTGTAGTATAGTCTGAAGTCAGGGACCAAGATACTGCCAGCTTTGTTCTTTTTTCTCCAGATTGCTTTGGCAATTCAGGGTCTTTTGTGTTTCCATATGAATTTTAGGATTATTTGTTCTAGTTCTGTGAAAAATGTCATTTTTATAGGGATTGCATTAGATCTGTATATTTCTTGGGTAGTATGGTCATTTTAACAATATTAATACTTCCAATCCAAGAGCATGAGGTATGTTTCCATTTCTTTGTATCATCTTCAGTTTCCTTTTTCAATGTATTATAGTTTTCAGAGTATAGGTGTTTCACCTCCTTGGTTAAGTTTTTTCTAGGTATTTTATTCTTTTCGATGCAAATTTAAATGGGATTGTTTTATTGCTTTCTCTTTTTAATAGTTCACTATTAGTGTATAGAAAAGCAACAGATTTCTGTATATTAATCTTGTATCCTGCAACTTTACTGAATTCGTTTATTAGTTCTAATAGATTTTTGGTGGAGACTTTAGGGTTTTCTATGTATATCATCATATCTTCAGCAAACAGTGACGGTTGTACTTCTTCTCTTCCAATTTAGATGTCTTTATTTATTTTTCTTGTCTCATACTGTGATCAGGACTTCCAGTACTATGTTAAATAGAAGTGGTGAAAGTAGACATCCTTGTCTTGTTCCTAATTTTAGGGGAAAGGCTTTCAGCTTTTCACCAGTGAGTATGATGTTAGCTGTGGGTTTGCCGTAAATTGCCTTTATTATTTTGAGATATGTTCCCTCTATATCCCCTTTGGTGAGTTTTTATCATGAATGGATGTTGAATTTTGTCAAATGCTTTTTCTGCATCTATTGAGATGATCATGTGATTTTTATCCTTCATTTTGTTGTTGTGGTGAATCACACTGATTAATTTGTGAATGTTGAACCAGCCTTGTATCCTTGGAATAAATCCAACTTGATCATGGTGTATGATCCTTTTTATATATTGTTGAATTTGGTTTACTAATATTTTGTTGAGAATTTTTGCATCTATATTCATCAAATATATTGTCCTGTAAATGTCTGTTTTTGTAGTATCTTTGTCTGGTTTTGGTATCAGGGTAATTGTGGCCTCATAGAAAGAATTTGGGAGTGTTGTATTCTCTAATTTTTGGAATAGTTTGAGAAGGATAGTTATTAGTTCTTCTTTATATGTTTAGTAGAATTCACCTATGAAGCTGTCCAGTTCTGGACTTGTGTTTGCTTGAGGTTTTTAATTGCACATTCAATTTCACTACTGGTAATTGATCTGTTCAAATTGTCTGTTTATCCTTGTTTCATTCTTGGCAGGTGTTGGTCACCAGAAATTTGCCCATTTTTTCTATGTTGTCCAATTTGTTGGCATATAACTGTTCATACTGTTCTCATGATTCTTTGAATCTCTCTGGTGTTGGTTATTATTTCTCCTCTTTCACTTCATATTTTGTCTATCTGAGTCCTCATTATTTCTTGGTGAGACAGCTAAAGGTTTATCATTTTTTTATCCTTTCAAAAAACCAGCTCTTGGTTTCATTGAGTTTATTTTTTTCTTTTTGTGGTCTGTGTTTTATTTATTTCCTCTCTGATCTTTATTATTTTCTACCTTCTGCTGACTTTGGGCTTTGTTTATTCTTCTTTCTCTAATTCTTTTAGGTAGCAGGTTAGGTTGTTTATTTGAGGTTTTTTTATATCTTTAGGAAGACCTGTATCACTGTAAACTTCCCTCTTAGTACTGCTTTTGATGCATGCCATAAATTTGAAAAGTTGTGTTTCCATTTTCATTTGTCTTGGCATATTTTCTGATTTCCCCTTTGATTTCTTCATCAAACCATTGTTTTTTTTAGTACCATGTTGTTTCGTCTCCATGTGTTATTTTCCTATTCTTCTTTCTGTAGTTGACTTCTAGTTTCATACCATTTTGTTTGGCGAAAAAAACCCAAACACTTTATATATCATAATTTCTATTCACTCAAATTTGTTGAGACTTGTTTTGTGGCCTAGCATGTGATCTATCCTGGAGAATGTTCCATATGCACTTGAGAAGAATGTGTATTCTGCTGGTTTTTGATGTAAAATCCTGTACATATGTATTATGTCCGACTGCTCTATTGTGTCATTTAAGACCACTGTTGCCTTCTTGATTTTCTGTTTCGATGACCATCCAATGATGTCAGTGGGGTGTTAAAGTCCCCAACTGTAATTGTACTATTATAAATTTCTCCCTGTATGTCTGTTAACATTTGCTTTTTATATTTAGGTGTTCCTATATTGCATACATATATGTTAATGAGTGTAATATCCTCTTCTTTTGTTGATCCCTTTATCCTCATATAATGTCCTTCTTTGTCTGTTGTGAAAGAGTTTCTTATAAAGTCTATTTTGTCTGATATGAGTACTGCTACCCTTCTTTCGACATTTCCATTTGCATCCTCTCACTTTCATTGTGTATATTTCTTTACCTCTGATGTGAGTCTCTTGTAAGCAGCATATAGATGGTCTTTTTTTTTTCTCAAATCAGCCACCCAATGTCTTTTGATTAGAGGAATTAGTCTGTTGAAATTTAAATAATTATTGATAAAAATGTACTTATTACAATTTTACAACTTGTTTTCTGGTTGTTTTTGTAGGTCTTCTCTTCTTTTTAGATTCCTCCTTTGTGGGTTAATGATTTTCTTTAATGGTATGCTTGTGTTCTTTCCTTTATAGTTTTTGTGTATCTATTGTAGGTTTTTGATTTGTGGTTACCATGAGGTTCATATATAATGTCTTATGACTGTATTTACTTGTTTCAAACAGGTAGTCTTTTTTTTTAGATTTTTTAAATCTCTTTATTGCAGTATAATTGCTTTACAATATTGTGTTATTTTCTGCTTTATAACAAAGTGAATCAGCTGTATGTACACATATATCCCCACACATCTCCTCCCTCTTGCGTCTCCCTCCCAACCTCCCTATCCCACCCCTCTAGGTGGTCACAAAGCACCGAACTGATCTCCCTGTGCTATGAAGCTGCTTCCCACTAGCTATCTATTTTACATTTGGTAGTGTATATATGTCAATGCTATTCTCTCACTTCGTCCCAGCTTGTGCCTCCCCCTCCCCATGTATCAAGTCCATTCTCTATGTATGCGTCTTTATTCCTGTCCTGGCCCTAGGTTCTTCAGAACCATTGTTTTTTTCTTTTAGATTCCATATATATGTGTGAGCATATGGTATTTGTTTTTCTCTTTCTGACTTACTTCACTCTGTATGACAGACTCTAGGGCCATCCACCTCACTACAAATAGTTCAATTTCATTTCTTTTTTGAAATGGCTAAGTAATATTCCATTGTATATATGTGCCACATCTTCTTTATCCATTCATCTGTCAATGGACACTTAGGCTGCTTCCATGCCATGTCCTGACTATTGAAAATACTGCTGCAATGAACATTGTGGTACATGTTTCTTTTTGAATTATGGTTTTCTCATGGTATATACCCAGTAGTGGGATTGCTGGGTCATATGGTAGTTCTATTTTTAGTTTTTTAAGGAACCTCCATACTGTTCTCCATAGTGGCTGTATCAATATGCATTCCCACCAACAGTGCAAGAAGGTTCCCTTTTCTCCACACCCTCTCCAGCATTTATGGTTTGTAGATGTTTTGATGATGGCCATTCTGACTGGGGTGAGGTGATACCTCATTGTAGTTTTGATTTGCATTTCTCTAATTATTAGTGATGTTGAGCATCCTTTCATGCATTTGTTGGCAATCTGTATATCTTCTTTGCAGAAATGTCTATTTAGGTCTTCTGCCCATTTTTGGATTGGGTTGTTTGTTTCTTTTGATACTGAGCTGCATGAGTTGCTTGTATATTTGGGAGATTAATCCTTTGTCAGTTACTTCATTTGCAAATATTTTCTCCCATTCTGAGGGTTGTCTTTTCTTCTTGCTTATGGTTTCCTGTGTGGTGCAAAAGCTTTTCAGTTTCATTAGGTCCCATTTGTTTATTTTTGTTTTTATTTCCTTTTCTCTAGGAGGTGGGTCAAAAAGGATCTTGCTGTGATTTATGTCATAGAGTGTTCTGCCTATGTTTTCCTCTAAGAGTTTGATAGTGTCTGGCCTTACATTTAGGCTTTAATCCATTTTGAGTATATTTTTGTGTATGGTGTTAGAAAGTGTTCTAATTTCATTCTTTCACATGTAGCTGTCCAGTTTTCCCAGCACCACTTATTGAAGAGGCTGTCTTTTCTCCATTGTATGTTCTTGCCTCCTTTGTCATAAATTAGATGCCCATATGGGCGTGGGTATATCTCTGGGCATTCTATCCTGTACTATTGATCTATATTTCTGTTTTTGGGCAAGTGTCATACTGCCTTGATTACTGTAACTTTGTAGTATAGTCTGAAGTCAGGGAGCCTGATTCCTCCAGCTCCGTCTTTCTTTCTCAAGATTGCATTGGCTATTTGGAGTCTTTTGTGTTTCCATACAAGTTGTGAAATTTTTTTTTCTAATTCTGTGAAAAATGCCATTGGTAGTTTGATAGGGATTGCATTGAATCTGTAGATTGCTTTGGGTTGTATAGTCATTTTCACAATGTTGATTTTTCCAATCCAAGGACATGGTATATCTCTCCATCTGTTTGTATCATCTTTAATTTCTTTCATCAGTGTCTTATAGTTTTCTGCATACAGGTCTTTTGTCTCCTTAGGTAGGTTTATTCCTAGGTGTTTTATTCTCTTTGTTGCAATGGTAAATGGGAGTGTTTCCTTAATTTCTTTTACAGATTTTTCATCATTAGTGTATAGGAGTGCAAGAGATTTCTGTGCATTAATTTTGTATCCTGCTACTTTACCAAATTCATTGATTAGCTCTAGTTGTTTTCTGGTAGTATCTTTAGGATTCTCTATGTATAGTATCATGTCATCTGCAAAGAGTGACAGTTTTACCTCTTCTTTTCCGATTTGAATTCCTTTTGTTTCTTTTTCTTCTTTGATTGCTGTGGCTAAAACTTTGAAAACTATGCTGAATACTAGTGGTGAGAGTGGGCAACCTTATCTTTTTCCTGATCTTAGTGGAAATGGTTTCAGTTTTTCACCATTGAGAGTGATGTTGTGTGTGGGTTTGTCATATATGGCCTTTATTATGTTGAGGTAGCTTCCCTCTATGCCTACATTCTGGGCACTTTTTAACATAAATGGATGTTGAATTTTGTCAAAAGCTTTTTCTGCATCTATTGAGATTTTCATATGGTTTTTATCCTTCAGTTTGTTAATATTGGCTATCACATTGATTGAATTGTGTATATTGAAGAATCCTTACATTCCTGGGATAAACCCCACTTGATCACGGTGTATGATCCTTTTAATGTGCTGTTGGATTCTGTTTGCTAGTATTTTGTTGAGGATTTTTGCATCTATGTTCATCAGTGATAATGGCCTGTATTTTTCTTTTTTTGTGACATCTTTGTCTGGTTTTGGTATCAGGGTGATGGTGGCCTCGTAGAATGAGTTTGGGAGTGTTCCTCCCTCTGCTATATTTTGGAAGAGTTTGAGAAGGATAGATGTTAGCTCTTCTCTAAATGTTTGATAGAATTCACCTGTGAAGCCATCTGGTCCTGGGCTTTTGTTTGTTGGAAGATTTTTAACCACAGTTTCAATTTCAGTACTGGTGCTTGGTCGCTTTATATTTTCCATTTCTTCCTGGTTCAGTCTTGGAAGCTTGTGCTTTTCTTAGAATTTGTCCATTTCCTTGTGGTTGACCATTTTATTAGCATATAGTTGCTTGTAGTAATCTCTCATGATTCTTTGTATTTCAGCAGTGTCAGTTCTTACTTCTCTTTTTTCATTTCTAATTCTGTTGATTTGAGCCTTTTCCCATTTTTTCTTGATGAGTCTGGCTAATGGCTTATCAATTTTATTTACCTTCTCAAAGAACCAGCTTTTAATTTTATTGATCTTTGCTATCGTTTCCTTCATTTCTTTTTAATTTATTTCTGATCTGATCTTATGATTTCTTTCCTTCTGCTAACTTTGGGATTTTTTTTGTTCTTCTTTCTCTGATCGCTTTAGGTGTAAGTTTAGGTTTATTTCAGATTTTTCTTGTTTCTTGAGGGAGGATTGTACTGCTATAAACTTCCTTCTAAGAACTGAGTTTGCTGCATCTGAAAGCTTTTGGATTGTCGTGTTTTCATTGTCATTTGTTTCTAGGTATTTTTTGATTTCCCTTTTGATTTCAGCAGTGATCTCTTTGTTATTTAGTAACTTAATGTTTAGCCTCCATGTGTTTGTATTTTTTACAGTTTTTTTTCCGTGTAATTGATATCTAGTCTCATAGTGTTGTGATTGGAAAAGATACTTGATACGATTTCAATTTTCTTAAACTTACCAAGGCTTGATTTGTGACCCAAGATATGATCTATCCTGGAGAATGTTCCATGAGCACTGGAGAAGAAAATGTATTCTGTTGTTTTTGGATGGAATGTCCTATAAATATCAGTTAAGTCCATCTTGTCTAATGTGTCATTTAAAGCTTGTGTTTTCTTATTTATTTTTATTTTGGATGATCTGTCCATTGGTGAAAATGGGGTGTTAAAGTCCCCTACTATTATTGTGTTACTGTCGATTTCCCGTTGAATGGCTGTTAGCATTTGCCTTATGTATTGAGGTGCTCCTACGTTGGGTGCGTAAGTATTTACAATTGTTGTATCTTCTTCTTGGTTTGATCCCTTGATCATTATGTAGTGTCTTTCTTTGTCTCTTATAATAGTCTTTATTTTAAAGTCTATTTTGTCTCATATGAGAATTGCTACTCCAGCTTTCTTTTGATTTCCATTTGCATGGAATATCTTTTTTCATCCCCTCACTTTCAGCCTGTATGTGTCCCCAGGTCTGAAATGGGTCTCTTGTAGACAGCATATATATGGGTCTTGTTTTTGTATCCATTCAGCCAGTCTGTGTCTTTTGGTGGGAACATTTAATCCATTTACATTTAAGGTAATTATCAATATGTATGTTTCTATTACCATTTTCTTAATTGTTTTGTGTTTATTTTTGTAGGTCTTCTCCTTCTCTTGTATTCCCTGCCTAGAGAAGTTCCTCGAGCATTTGTGGTAAAGCTGGTTTGGTGGTGCTGATTTCTCTTAACTTTTGCTTGTCTGTAAAGGTTTACATTTCTTCATCAAATCTGAATGAGATCCTTGCTGGGTAGAGTAATGTTGGTTGTAGGTTTCTCCCTTTAATCATTTTAAATATGTCCTGCCACTCCCTTCTGGCTTGCAGAGTTTCTGCTGAAAGTTCAGCTGTTAACCTTATAGGGCTTCCCTTGTATGTTATTTGTTGTTTTTCCCTTGCTGCTTTTAATATTTTTTCTTTGTATTTAATTTTTGTTAGTTTGATTAATATGTGTCTTGGTGTGTTTCTCCTTGGATTTGTCCTGTATGGGACTCTCTGCGCTTTCTGGAGTTGATTAACTATTTCCTTTCCCATATTAGGGAAGTTTTCAACTATAATCTCTTCAAATATTTTCTCAGACCTTTTCTTTTTCTCTTCTTCTTCTGGGACCCCTATAATTTGAATGTTGGTGCTTTTAATGTTGTCCCAAAGGTCTCTGAGACTGTCCTCAATTTTCATTCTTTTTTCTTTATTCTGCTCTGCAGTTGTTATTTCCACTATTTTATCTTCCAGGTCACTTATCTATTCTTCTGCCTCAGTTATTCTGCTATTGATTCCTTCTAGAGAATTTTTAATTTCATTTATTTTGTTGTTCATCATTGTTTGTTTGCTCTTTATTTCTTCTAGGTCCTTTTTAAGCGTTTCTTGTATTTTCTCCATTCTATTTACAAGATTTTGGATCATCATTACTCTCATTTCTCTGAATTCTTTTTCAGGTAGACTGCCTATTTCCTCTTCATTTGTTTGGTCTGGTGGGTTTTTACTTTGCTCCTTCATCTCCTGCATATTTCTCTGTCTTCTCATTTTGTTTAACTTACTGTGTTTTGGGTCTTCTTTGCACAGGCTGCAGGTTCATACTTCCCATTGTTTTTGGTGTCTGCCCCCAGTGGGTAACATTGGTTCAGTGGCTTGTGTGAGCTTCCTGGTGGAAGGGACTGGTGCCTGTGTTCTGGTCGGTGGGGCTGGATCTTGTCTTTCTGGTTGGCAGGACTGTGTCTTGTGGTGTGTTTTGGGGTGTCTGTGAACTTATCATTTTAGGCAGCCTCTCTGCTAATGGGTGGGGTTGTGTCTTGCTAGCTGTTTGGCATGGGATGTCCAGCATTGTAGCTTGCTTGCCGTTAGGTGGAGCTGGGTCTTAGCATTGAGATGGAGATCTCTGGGAGAGCTCTTGATGATTGATATTACATGGGGCCAGGAGATCTCTGATGGTCCAGTGTCCTGAACTTAGCTCTCCCACCTCAGAGGCTCAGACCTGACACCAGGCTGGAGCACCAAGACCCTGTCAGCCACATGTCTCAGAAGAAAAGGGAGGGAAAAAAAAGAAAGAAAAAAAGAATAATAAATAAAAATATTCAAAATTATTAAAATATTTTTTAATTATTAAAATTAAATAAATAATAATTTAAAAAGAGGAGAGCAAGCATACCAATAAACAAATCCACCAATGATAACAAGTGCTAAAAACTATACTAAGATAAACAGAAAAATCAGAAACAATTCAGTTGCAGACAGCAAACCCCACGTCTACAGTTGCTCCCAAGGTCTACTGCCTCAATTTGGGGATGATTTGTTGTCTATTCAGGTATTCCACAGATGCAGGGTACATCAAGTTGATTGTGGGGATTTAATCTGCTGCTCCTGAGTCTGTGCGGAGAAATTTCCCTTTCTCTTCTTTGTTCGCACAGCTCCTGGGGTTCAGCTTTGACTTTGGCCCAGCCTCTGCATGTAGGTCACCCTCTGGCATCTGTTCTTTGCCCCAACAGGAGGGGGTTAAAGGAGCTGCTGATTAGTGGGATCTGGCTCACTCTGGCTGGCGAGAGGAAGGGGTATGGTAATCAGATTGGAATGGGGGACGAGCCTGAGGCAGCAGAAGCAGGCGTGACGTTGCAACAACCTGAGGTGCGCCGTGCGTTCTCCCGGGGAAGTTGTCCCTGGATCACGGGAGCCTGGCCGTGGCGGGCTGCACAGGCTCCCGGGAGGGGAGGTGTGGATAGTGACCTGTGCTTGCACACAGGCTTCTTGGTGGCTGTAGCATTAGCATTAGCATTTCATGCCTGTCTCTGGGGTCTGTGCTGATAGCCGTGGCTTGCGCCCATCTCTGAAGCTTATTTAGATAGTGTTCTGAATCTCCTATCCTTGTGCACCCCAAAACAATGGTCTCTTGCCTCTTAGGCAGGTCCAGACTTTTTCCCGGACTCCCTCCCGGCTGGCTGTGATGCACTAGCCCCCTTCCAGCTGTGTTTACGCCGCCAACCCCAGTCCTCTCCCTGGGATCCGACCTCCAAAGCCCGAGCCTCAGCTCCCAGCCCCCACCCGCCCCGGTGAGTGAACAGATAAGCCTCTCAGGCTGGTGAGTCCTGGTTGTCACCGATCCTCTGTGCGGAAATCTCTCCGCTTTGCCCTCCTCACCCCTGTTGCTATGCTTTCCTCTGTGGCTCTAAAGCTTCCCCCCCCCTTCCACCCCCATCTCCGCCAGTGAAGGGGCTTCCTAGTGTGTGGAAACTTTTCCTCCTTCATAGCTCCCTCCCAGAGGTGCAAGTCCCATCCCTATTCTTTTATCTCTGTTTTTTCTTTTTTCTTTTGCTCTACCCAGGTACGTGGGGAGTTTCTTGCCTTTTGGGAAGTCTGAGGTCTTCTGCCAGCATTCAGTAGGTGTTCAGTAGGAGTTGTTCCACATGTGGCTGTATTTTTGATGTATTTATGGGGAGGAAGGTGATCTCCATGTCTTGCTCCTTGCCATCTTGAAGGTCCCCCTGATCCCCTTCTCTTTCTTCTCCTTCTGGGACCCCTGTAATGCAAATGTTCGTATGCTTAATGTTGTCTCAGAGGTCCCTTAAACTGTTCTCATTTTTTAAAAAATTTATTTTTGCTGTTCTGATTGGGTGATTTCCATTATTCTATCTTCCAGTTCACTGAAATGTGCTTCTATATAACTTAGTTTGGTAATTCCTTCTAGTGTGTTTTTCATTTTAGTTATTGTATTCTTCAATTCTGATAAGTTCTTTTTCATATTTTCTAGTTCCTTGTTAAAATTCTCACTGTGTTTATCTATTCTTTTCCCTAATTCAGTTAGCATTCCTAATGATTTGCACTCTTTATCTGGTGAATTTTAAATTTCTGTTTTATTATTTTTTCAGAGGTTTTCTCCTTATCTTCCAATTGAGAGTAGTTCCTCTGCCTTTTCATTTTGCTTAACTTTCTCTGTCCCTATGAATTTAGGTGAAAGTGTTACCTAATACAGTGGTAAATGGGTGTTCTTATGTAGGAGCTTTCCTATATAGTCTGCACGTGCCCAGTGGTTTTGGTGGGAGAGTTGAATTTGATGTGAATAAAAGTCACATTTTTCCTTGGTGTGTGCTGACAGCTATTACCTTGGTAGGAGATGGGCCTGGATATGGAGGGAAGAGAGCCAGAGCAAAGTGTGAAGCAGGGCTTCTCCTGTGCTCAGTGACAATCACCAATCTATCGGGGCAGGGTTGAGTCCCAAGTTACTGGAGCAAGAGCCTGGAGGGTCAGATCCGAGCTGGCTTTGTTCCCTCTAGATGTATCCTCTCCCCTCTCCCAGCACTGGAACTGTCACCCCAGAGGTCCAGCAGCAAGAGGGGCTGGTGTGGTTGCTTGGTGTGGATCTGGACATAGGCTGTGGTGGCCCTGGCCATAAGTCAGTGCCCCAGACTGCTTCTGATATGTGGCCTGTGTGAGCGCCGGTAATGGCTACCCCCACCCTGCTCAGGTGCTTCTTCAGGTCTCAGTCAACTCTGTGCCTTATGCCGAGTTCTCTCCTTGGCCAGAGCAGTCCTTCCCCGCTGTGGAGCTGCATCAGGAAGCAAGGGGGTCCAGAGGGGTTGCTCAGCTCCGTCTGGGGCACATGTCAGGGTGGTCATGGGAAACCGGCCAGCTATCCACACCATTTCAATCCACCCTCTCTTCCCTGTTTTGGGAGTAAGCAAACATTTCCACATCCCTCACGAGCAGAGTCCAGGCTCCCCACAGCCCTCCTGTTAGTCCCACCAGCCCTCCAACCAGTCTAGGGGACTCATCTTCTCAGAGTTGGACCCCATGCCTGGGGCGCCCAATATGTGGCTCAAATTGCTCACTCCCACGGGAGGATCTCCATCTGTGTAACCTTCCTTTTCCTCTGAGTTCCCTCCCAGGAGCACAGGTCCCCAACTGATCTATTCTCTTCCCATCCTACCTGATTACATGGGAATATTTCTTGCAGCCTTGGTTATACACTAGTCTTTCTGCTAGATTCAGTGAGAATTTCTCCATATATAGATGTATTTTTGATGTGTTTGTGGGGGGAGGTGAGTTCCATGTTTTCCTACTCTGCCATCTCAGTCACTCTGGTGAGAGATTTTTCTTTTTAATAGATCTTTATTGGAGTATAATTGCTTCACAATACCGTGCTAATTTCTCTTGCACAACAAAGTGAATCAGCCATATGCATACACATGTCCCCATATCCCCTCCCTCTTGAGCCTCCCTCCCATCCTCCCTATCCCACCCTTCTCGGTCATCTCAAGGCACGAGCCAATCTCCCTGTGCTATGCTGCTGCTTCCCACCAGCCAACTATTTTACGTTCAGTAGTGTATATATGTCGATGCTACTCTCCCTTCGCCCCAGCTTTGCCCTCCCACCCCATGTCATCAAGTCCATTCTCTATGTCTACCTCTTTATTCCTGCCCTGCAACTACGTTCATCAGTACCCTTTTTTTTTTTTTTTTTTAGATTCCATATATATGTGTTAGCATACTGTATTTGTTTTTCTCTTTCTGACTTACTTCACTCTGTATGACAGACTCTAGGTCCATCCACCTCACTACAAATAACTCAATTTCATTTCTTTTTATGGCTGAGTAATATTCCATTGTATATATGTGCCCCATCTTCTTTATCCATTCATCTGTCAATGGACATTTAGGTTGGTTCCATGTCCTGGCTATTGTAAATAGTGTTGCAATGAACATTGTGGTGCATGTCTCTTTTTGAATTATGGTTTTCTCAGGGTATAGGCCCAGTAGAGGGATTGCTGGGTCATATGGTAGTTCTATTTTTAGTTTTTTAAGGAACCTCCATACTGTTTTCCATAGTGGCTCTATCAATTTACATTCCCACCAACAGTGTAGGAAAGTTCCCTTTTCAGCACACCCTTTCCAGCATTGATTGTTTCTAGCTTTTTTGATAATGGCCATTCTGATTGGCGTGAGGTGATACCTCATTGTACTTTTGATTTGCATTTCTCTAATAATTAATGACGTTGAGCATCTTTTCAAGTACCTCTTGGCCATCTGTATGTCTTCCTCGGTGAAATGTTTATTTAGGTCTTCTGCCCATTTTTTAACTGGATTGTTTGTTGTTTTGATTTTGAGCTCCATGAGCTGTTTGTATATTTTGGAGATTAATCCTTTGTCTGTTGTTTCTTTTGCAAATGTTTTCTCCCATTCTTTGGGTTGTCTTTTTGTCTTGTTTATGGTTTCCTTTGCTGTGCAAAAGCTTTTAAGTTTAATTAAGTCCCATTTGTTTATTTTCATTTTTATTTCTGTTACTCTAGGAGGTGGGTCAAAAAAGATCTTGCTGTGGTTTATGTCAAAGAGTGTTTCTCCTATGTTTTCCTCTAAAAGTTTTATAATGTCTGGTCTTATATTTAAGTCTCTAATCCATTTGGAGTTTATTTTTATGTTTGGTGTTAAGTAGTATTCTAATTTCATTCTTTTATATATAGCTGTCCAGTTTTCCCAGCATCACTTATTGAAGAGGCTGTCTTTTCTCCATTGTATGTTCTTGACTCCTTAGTCATAAATTAGGTGCCCATATGTGTGTGGGTTTATCTCTGGGCATTCTATCCTGTACTATTGATGTATATTTTGGTTTTTGTGCCAGTACCATACTGTCTTGATTACTGTAGCTTTGTGGCATAGTTTGAAATCAGGAAGCCCAATTTCTCCAACTCTGTTTTTCTTTCTGAAGATTGCTTTGGCTATTCGGGGTCTTTTGTATTTCCATACGAATTGTAAGATTTTTTCTTCTAATTCTGTGAAGACTGCCATTGGTAGTTTGATAGGAATTGCATTGAATCTGTAGATTGCTTTGAGTAGTATAGTCATTTTCACAATACTGACTCTTCCAATCCAAGAACGTGGTATATTTCTCCACCTGTTTATGTGATCTTTGATGTCTTTCATCAGTGTTTTATAGTTTGCTGAGTAGAATTCTTTCACCTCCTTAGACAGGTTTATTCCTACATATTTTATTCTTTTTGTTGCAATGGTAAACGGGAGTGTTGCCTTAATTTCTCTTCCTGATTTTTCGTTGTTGGTGTATAGGAATGCCAGACATTTCTATCCATTAATTTTGTATCCTGCAACATTACCAAATTCATTGATTAGTTTTAGTAGTTTTCTGGTGGCATCTTTAGGATTTTCTATTTATAGTATCATGTCATCAGCAAATAGTGACAGTTTTACTTCTTTTCCAATTCATATTCCTTTTATTTCTTTTTCTTCTCTGATTGCTGTGGCTTGGACTTCCAAATGTATGTTGAATAAGAGTGGCGAGAGTTGACATCCTTGTCTTCTTCCTGATCCTAGTGAATGCTTTCAGTTTTTCACCATTGAGTATGATGCTTGCTGTGGGTTTGTTACATATGGCCTTTATTATGTTGAGGTAGGTTCCCTATATGCCCATTTTCTGAAGAGTTTTTATCATAAATTGATGTTGAACTTTGTCAAAAGCTTTTTCTGCATCTATTGAGATTATCATATGGTTTTATTCTTTAATTTGTTAATGTGGTGTATCACATTGATTGATTTGCATATATTGAAGAATCCTTGCATCCCTGGGATAAATTCCACTTGATCATGGTGTATGATCCTTTTAATGTGCTGTTGGATTCTGTCTGCTAGTATTTTGTTCAGGATTTTTGCATCTATGTTCATCAGTGATTATGATGTAAAATTTTCTTTTTTTGTTACATCTTTTTCTGGTTTTGGTACCAGGGTGAGTGTGGCTTCATAGAAAGAATTTGGAAGTGTTTCTACCTCTGCAATTTTTTGGAAGAGTTTGATACGGATTAGTTAGCTCTTCTCTAAATGTTTGATAGAGTTCACCTGTGAAGTCATCTGGTCCTGTATTTTGTTTGTTGGAAGGTTTTTAATTATGGTTTCAATTTCATTACTTATGATAGGTCTGTTTATATTTCCTAAGTCTTCCTGGTTCAGTCTTGGAAAATTGTACTTTTCCAAGAATTTGCCCATTTCTTTGTGGTTGTCCATTTTATTGGCATATAGTTGTTTGTAGTAGTCTTGTATAATCCTTTGTATTTCTGCAATGTCAGTTTTGATTTCTCCTTTTTCATTTCTAATTTTATTGATTTGCATCCTTTCCCTTTTTTTTCTTGATGAGTCTGGCTAAGGGTTTATCAATTTTTTTTTATCTTCTCAAAGAACCAGCTTTTAGTTTTATTGAACTTTGCTATTGTTTTCTTTATTTCTATTTCATTTATTTCTACTCTGATCTTTATGATTTCTTTCATTCTACTGACTTTCGGTTTTCTTTGTTCTTCTTTCTCTAGTTGTTTTAAGTGTAGGGTTAGATTGTTTGTTTGAGATCTTTCTTGTTTCTTGAGGTGAGATTGAATTGCTATAAACTTCCCTCTTAGAACTGTTTTTGCTGTGTCCCATAGGTTTTGTGTTGTCGTGTTTTTCTTGTCATTTGTTTCTATGTATTTTTTAAATTTCTTCTTTGATTTCTTCAGTGATCTCTTGGTTATTTAGTAGCACACTGTTTAGACTCCATATATTTGTGGTTTTTACAGTTTTTTCCCTGTAATTGATATCCAATCTCATAGTGTTGTGGTCAGAAAAGAGGCTTGATACGATTTCAATTTTCTTAAATTTTCTGAGGCTTGATTTGTGACCCAAGATGTGATCTATCCTGGAGAATGTTCCATGTACACTTGAGAAGAAAGTGTATTCTGCCACTTTTGGGTAGAATGTTCTTTAAATATCAATTAGATCTATCTGGTCTATTGTGTCATTTAAAGCTTGTGTTCCTTATTTATTTTCTGTTTAGATGAACTGTCCATTGCTGTAGGTGGGGTGTTAAAGTCCCCTACTATTATTGTGTTACTGTCAATTTCTCCTTTCATGGTTGTTAGCATTTGCCTTATGTATTGAGGTGCTCCTATGTTGGGTGCATAAACATTTATAATTGTTATATCTTCTTCTTGGATTGATCCTTTGATCATTATGTAGTGTTCCTCCTTATCTCTTGTAACAGTTTATTTTAAAGTCTATTTTATCTGATACTCCAGATTTCTTTTGATTTCCATTTGCATGGAATATCTTTTTACATCCCTTCACTTTCAGTCTGTATGTGTCCCTAGGTCTGAAGTGGGTCTCTTTAAGACAGCATATATATGGGTCTTGTTTTTTTATCCATTCAGCCAGTCTGTGTCTTTTGGTTGGGGCATTTAATCCATTTACATTCAAGGTTATTATCAATATGTATGTTCCTATTACCATTTTCTTAATTGTTTTGGGTTTGTTTTTGTGGGTCTTTTTCTTTTCTTGTGTTTCCCACTTAGAGAAGTTTCTTTAGCATTTATTGTAAAGCTGGTCTGGTGGTGCTGAATTCTCTTAGCTTTTGTTTGTCCAAAAAGCTTTTGACTTCTCCATCGAATCTGGATGCGATCCTTGCTGGATAGAGTAATCTTGATTGTAGGTTTTTCTCTTTCATCACTTGAAGTATATCCTGCCACTCCCTTCTGGCCTGCAGAGTTTCCACTGAAAAATCAACTGATAACCTTATGGGGACTCCTTTGTATGTTATTTTTTGTTTTTCTCTTGCTACTTTTATTATTTTTCTTTGATTTTAATTTTTATTAGTTTGATTAATATGTGTCTTTGTGTGTTTTTCCTAGGGTTTATCCTGTCTGGGACTCTTTGTGTTTCCTGGACTTGGGTGACTATTTCCTTTCCCATGTTAGGGAAGTTTTCCACTATAATCTCTTCAAATATTTTCTCAGACCCTTTCTTTTTCTCTTCTTCTTCTGGGACCCCTATAATTCTAATGTTGGTGCATTTAGTGTTGTCCCAGAGGTCTCTGAGTTTGTCTTCAATTCTTTTCATTGTTTTTTCTTTATTCTGCTTCCCGGCAGTTATTTCCATCATTTTGTCTTCCAGCTCACTTATTCGTTCTTCTGCATCCGTTATTCTGTTATTGATTCCTTCTAGTGTATTTTGCATTTCAGTTATTATGTTGTTCATCTCTGTTTGTTCTTTAGTTCTTCTAGATCTTTGTTAAACAATTCTTGTATTTTCTCAATCTGTGCTTCCATTCTATTTCTGAGATTCTGGATCATCTTTACTATCATTACTCTGAATTCTGCTTCAGGTAGATTGCCTATTTCCTCTTAATTTATTTGGTCTTGTAGGTTTTACCTTGCTCCTTCATCTGTGACATGTTTTTCTGCTGTCTTTTTTTTTTTTTTATGCATGAGATTGTGTTCCTGTTTTACTGGTTGTTTGGCCTGAGGTTTCCAACACTGGAGTTTGTAAGCTATTGGGTAGAGCTGGGTCTTGCTGCTGGGATGAGGACCTATGTGAGACCTCACTCTGATGAATATTCCCTGGGGTCTGAGGTTCTCTGTTAGTCCAGTGGTTTGGTCTTGGAGCTCCCACCACAGGAGCTTCTGTCCGACCCTGTGCTCGCAATTCAAGATCCCACAAGCCACGTGGGGTGGCAAAAAAAAAAAAAAGAGAACAATAACAAAGTAAAAAATAAAATTAGACTTGCAAACTAACAGTTATGTTAGAAAGACTGTAAAAATAGAAATATAGATGAGTCAACAACCATAAGGTATGTCAGTACAACAGCAGTAAAAAAGCGGAAGAAGAAAAAAAAAAAAGGAGGTGGGGAAAAGCCTTGGCTGTGAGAGTGGGGCCTAAGCAAGGGCAAGGTTTGGGTGGTAGGTGGGGCCAATGGTCAGGACCCACAGGGCTGGAAAAGACCCTGGGGGCTGTGGGGGGAGGGGCTTAGGCTCAAGGAACAGAAGGTGCCCAGGTGTGCCCCCCACCCCTGGTGTCAGAGGGCAGGGGACCTCACCTGGGAGCCCAGCAGGCTTCCTGGGCTCGAGTGGGCAGGGCAAATGCCTTCCTCTCCTGCTCCTCCGGTCTGGAGTCTGGGAGGGCCCTCCCACCTGCCTCGAGAGTTTTAATTGCATGAATTTTCATTGTAACTTCTTAACTATTGATAAACAGTTTTATCAATCCATTTATAACTTATTTGCCTACCTTATAGTTGAAACCAAAAACTTTTACAGACTAGACTTTCCATTTCTCTACATTTCAGATTGATTTATTGGCATTGGAAGTAGGAATAATCACATCTTGACTGAGAGTGACACTGGCTTGTTTTATCTCAAAGTTATGTAATTGAATTTAAGTGATTCCTCTTCTTTGATTTTGCTATCTTTATTCCTTCATACCCAGAACATTGTCCTCTTTTTATTACTCATATTGGAAGTCATCATTTCATTGACCTCACGGTATGATTCCTAGAAAATACAAAACTAACTCTCTAGCCTCATCACATCACTCCAGAGTGCTTGTTATCACCGTCCTTGCTCTTTAGGTGACCAACATACCTGTGTCATTAGGGAAAAATATGTTATACTGTTAGGAACATACACTTTAAGAAAGACCTGTTAGCTCTTAGAAGTTCAGAGCAATTAAACAAAACATTGCTACTATTGGATAACCAACCTTTACCCTCCAAATAATTACCAAATAATAAAGCTCCTTTATAGACTCTATTCAAACTGCTCTCCTTAAACTGCTAGACTTGGGGCAAACTGATAAGGACAGAAGCTAATAATCTCAATAACTTACAGTTATTATAAGAGAACAAAAACAACAAGGAAGAGCTCTTGTTGGAGACAATTTATAAAATAGTTAAGAAAGGAAAGAGACCAATTATGCTTCAAAAACCAACCAATAGACAAACAAATTATAGAAAAAGGCATAAGATTTGTGGTTACCAGAGGTAGAAGTGAGGAGAAGGTGAATTGGATGAAGGTGGTCAAAAGATACACACTTCCAGTTTATAAGATAAATGAGTTCTAGGGATGTGGTGTACAACAGGACAAATATAATTAACACAGTTGGATGTTATATGTGAAAGTTGTTAAGAGTGCAAATCTCATCACAAGGGAAAACTTTTTTCTATTTATTTAATTTTGTGTCTATATGAGATGGTGGATGTTCACTAAACTTACTGTGGTCATCATTTCATGATGTATGAAAGCAACATCATTATGCTGTACACCTTAAACTATACAGTGCCGTATGTCAATTATATCTCAAAAAAACTGGAAGAAAAAAAAGAAAATAGACCAAGAACAGCTATGTAAAACAGTAATAGCTTGGTCATATTGTTATAGGGGGGAAAATGGAAACATCCTTTACAGACCTGAAGTTACCTGACTGAAAACTTTTCTTGAGAAGCAATGAAAAAAGAAAATCTATATTCAAAATATTCAGCATACTTACAGTCATGATTCCAGTAGATCACTGGAATTTTTGTTGGTACAATTAACCAGAGACAGGATTTTAAAACTACTTAGCTTCAAAAAGTGTTATTATTCTTATTGCATAGATGGGTCTTTTAAAATATTAAAATTTAACTGAGTGTCTCATAGAAGTCAATACTTTGGAAAGAAATTACACGACTATATGACAATCTTATGACACTCAAGCTTCCAAATTGACATTGTAATGTGCATTTTCTAATATGTTCAATATATGTCCTAGGTGTCAGTATGTTAAATTTTACTGGATGGTCTCTGAGGTCATGCCTGCTTTTCTGTAGTTAGAGTAGTAAGAAATAACTAGTTCTGAATGGCACTTGATGTAATTCTGCCTCAGTGGGTATATTCAGAGCCCATATGGATCCAACTGCAGAAGCAGTTAAGTTAAATTTATGGTGTTTTTGTCTAAGATGTCAGGATTCCATGGAATTTGCCATTATCCATTGCCATTATCCATTCAGGTTCAATGATCAGTTCTCTAATAATATAAAACTGTTGTACTTTTTATCCCCTTGATTATATACATGTTAACAGAAGTAAGAATATTAGATGCTTGCATTATCAAAACATGAGTCCTTGTAAGTTAAAATTTACCCAGTTTCTAACAAATTAAATATTTTATCATGGTCAAAATTAATCATGCCCAAAATCATAATAGTTACTGGTGTTCAGATTTGTAATTGATAAAATTTTTGCTTCTGTTCATAAAACAACTGTACTCTTCTAAAAGTACCACAAAAAGCATTAGAAAAACCTTAATTTTCTGAGAAACTACCAATATAATTAAAGATTCATTGGTAAGAAACTAAATGAAGCTTTCTTTACTTTTGCTTTTCTGTTTTAGACTGTACATTACTTTTTGAAGTTTTCATATATCCACAATTGTGTGTTTTCTCATAAATCCATTATAATTTAAAATGACCTTGTTTCAGCTTTCTTCAGGAGTTTTTTTTTCATCCTTTAAGATGTTTGAAAAAAATTTTAGAATGTTTTAAATTACATCATAGATTCTATGCAATTTAATCTAGTTCCTAAAGCATAGTTTTGGATTTGTTAGTGTATAAACTATCCCTTTTAACTGATAAAGTTTATACAAGTGCCTCTAATATTATTAACAACCCATTATGTCCATTATTGTGAGCTATAAATTTCAAGAAATATTGCATTATGCCTTTAACGTGCATTCTGAGGACTAATATTGGGAGTAAAATGGCACCACATATTTTTTATTGTAACCCTTCATCCTCTAAAATGGGAGTTGGCAAAGTGTAGCCTAGAGCCTGTGGGACAAATCCAGACTGATACCTGTTTCAGTAAATAAAATTTTATTGGAACACAGCCATGCCTATTTCTTTACATATTGTTTATGGCTGCTTTTGTCCTGCAACTGTTGCATTGAGTCACTTTAACAGAAACCATATGGCCCACAAGTCCTAAAATATTTACTATCTGGTCCTTTACAGAAAAAAATTGGCAACTCCTGCCCCAAAAAAGTGTTTTCCAGCATTTTTCATGTCTTGGCACATGTAGAAAATAATTATACAGCACATTGGGATAAATGAATGAAATGTTTGCAAGCTGAGTCAGGTTAGGGTGCCAAGGGTGGAGAGAACCATTAACCTATTAGTTATGGAGAATTTGCAATCATTATTTTTTCAAATACATATTCACCTATAGTGTTTCATCATTATCTAGAACTCTAAAGAATATTGTTTCCTATTTTCCTTGTATCATAACCTCTCTTCCTGATTTTCTGCTCTGTTTTTTTTTTTTTTTCTCTCAGTAATATATTTTGGAAGAAAATTTAACCTAACAATTCAGTTCACTATTTTTCTCTTCACTTCTGTCTAATCTGTTGTTTAATTATCCATAGAGTTTTGATTTTAAGTTATTATCATTTTTTCACCCCTAGAGTTTCCATTTGGTAATTTTTTAATCTATTAGATTACCTTTTAGACTTTCCTAGTTTATGCAGGTATTTTTAAACTTGTGTTTTATTTATTTTACCTTAGTAAGTGAAGTTTTATAATCAATGGTTTATAATTTCTGTATTTTAATTTTTGTGGGTCTGTTCTGCTGTCTTTTGTTTCTCTTAATTCTCACTCATAGGACCTTATTTCCAAGTGTGCCAGATTACATCATCCAAACTGTCCTTAAAATATTATTTGTGAGGATTCTTTGAGGCCTATTATTAAGGTATAATCTTCCAAAGATGATTTGTTTTTGCCTCTTCTGAGCATTTGGTGATACTACTACCCAGGATTCCAATTCAGTCTTGAGGTTACCTGGGCCATCCAGGTGATGTCAACCCAAGCTGCAAATCTACAGGAGGACTGCATCATTGTCCCATTTTTTCCTCATGTGTTCCAGCATTTCTATCAGTATTCACATAGGAGGACTGATCTGAAAAATAACTTATTGCTGGAAATAGGAAATCTAAATCGATATCTTATCACACCTCTAATTCTTGAACTGCTCACCTTATTTGTTGGAAGCACTGCCCTAAAGTACTTTATTTCTATCCTTGATAACCCTATATTTTCTGCCTTGTATTATAGTAATTTGATATTTCCTTGTAGAGCTGAGTACTTAGGGGACTGGAAGTGTGTCTCATTCACCTTTGTAAATTCTAAGCTTAGCAAAGAGATTTGCAAATAGTGTGCTGAGTAAATTCATTAATTCATATGACAAATATCTCTTGAGAACCTATTATTTGTTCTGATATTCAAGGCACCTGACACATATATTACTGAACAGACAAAAATACCGGACTTATGGAGCTTATATGGGAGGATGGGAGAAGTAAGAGTGATAAGAACATAAATATAATAGATAAATAAATTATATAGTGTGTTAAAAGGTAAAAAATGTCATGGTGGATTTGATCAAGATAGGAGAGTAGAGAGTGCTATCTAAGTCAGTTGATTTATTTTTATTCATTTGATTGACTTATTCTAAGATGCCACCATTTATTATACAATATTTATTTAACAATAAAAATTCCCAGTGGGCAAGGTATCACTTCAGGATCCATCTCTGGTTCCTCAGGTTTGACCAGGCGCTTTCCTAGGCTACATAACTAGCTGTTACATTTGGTGGTGAAGTTCCCGGTCCTTTCCAGTTACCTTTCATTAAATGTCTGGCTTTCCGTCTTCATGTATACTCTGCAGTCTAAGTGTCTGTCCCTCTGGTCCCACAGTTATCTCAAATATGAAACTAAATTGTGTAATGCCTGAGAGGTGGTAGACATAAACTATGAAAGTTAAATATTTTCTGAAATTGAAACAGCTGAAAAATTTTAAAAAAAAACAACTAAATAGGCAGACTCGATTCATTTTCTACTTGCCATTAAAAGTCAGAAAGGAAAACTCTCTGACCTTATCCATAGGCATTTCTAAAACCAAAATATTACAAATGATATCTAGATTTATAGTTTTCTACAGTCAATTATTTACTATATGAATAATTACCTGGAAAGTGCAATTTTTGAAGGAATAATATTGCACAAATTCCTCTTCAAAGTTCAGTGAAAATACTATAGGAAATAGGGGCTCTCAATTTGTCGGTAAGGGTGCCTACGTGTTTGAGGATATGAAACTGAAAATTAGCTTCAACTTTTTAATCAGTAATATAGAAAAAATATGATAATAAAAGTAACTCTAACATATCTAAATACTCTAAAATTCAGATTCCTAAAAAGTAAAAATGGGCATAGTATTGCCTATTGCATAGGGAGGTCATGAAGATCAGCAGAGAATCTGCTCTGACATGCTTGGTCCAGTGACTGGAACATGGCAGAAGTTCAATAAAGCTTTGTGGGGGGATGGGTGAGCTGTCTGGGTCATTGGTTACTTGCTGGGATATTCTAACAGGGAAGGATAGATACCCATATTCCCTTGTCTGAACAATGAGCCTAATATATCTGGAAAAGTAATTTTTAAGATGTCCGATACCTTGAGTAGTATTATAGGATGCAATGGGAAAAAATAACCTGGACAAAGTAAAGCCAAGCAATGCTGCCAAAGAGACTCGTCCATGCCATGGAAACTCTCATCAGTGTTTGCACCTGCTCTGCCCCTTACCCACGGTCCCTCCTTCTCCCAGTCATCCTCACAGTCACTGAAGTCAGTTTTCAAAGTATTTACTTAAACTGAAGGTTTTAAAAATCAGTGATAGCAAAATTGGGAATTCATCCAACATTTCTCTCCAATTTATACTGTTCTTAGGAGCCCTGGGCTGATTTCAGGAAACACTTTTGACAGGATTTTTAAAATTAGGTTGTTAAAATATTACTGGATATGGTATTAATGGGAAGAAACAGGAGCTGGCTGGTAAGGACAGGTCCCTGGTGAACCTCTCTTAATTTTCCAGTGTCTGTTGTTCTATTTCTGAAAAGATCCAGGTTTAAATTGCAGAGAATTTATATTAGATAATTTTAGAGCTCCATTTTTTCAGCTGTTTGAATGACTTAGGCTAAAAATTTCCCCTACTCATTTGCCTATAAACAACAGACTGGACATTTTTCTTAATATTTAATTTGCTATTGACTTTTTTTAATTTTAAGCCTCAGAACTGTTCACTTGTACCATGGTTAATAATCATTTGACAGCTTCTGTGTTAAATACATTCAATAATTAAAGATAGGTAATGTCATCTCTCCTTAGACCCCATTAACCAAGAAATTCACTATATATTTGTAAATATCTCTTAAAATTTTAATAATATTCTCTTCCAAATTATCTAAAATGTGAATGGACATTAGGAAATGTGAGACCAATGTTTTTTAAAGTTTGGTAATAAATCCACAGGTTATAGATTTAACTTTGGGGACCATTGAGGAAAAGCAATAGGATAAGAATGTATGCAGTAGTCATGATTTTCATTAAAAAAGTTAAACTTACTATTTAATCATTTTCATTTGTACTTGAAATCTATGAATCAAGTAACAACTATAACCACAATATCTTAAAAATGTTATTTGGAGTCAAATTGAGTTCTTATTGCAGATGCAGTATTTTGAAAAGATTGAAAACAAAAGAAGTCATTTGAAATACGTATAAATATGGTATAGGGACTTCCCTGGTGGTGCAATGGTTAAGAATCAGCCTGCCAATGCAGGGGACAAGGGTTTGAGCCCTGGTCCGGGAAGATCCCACATGCCATGGAACAACTAAGCCCGTGTACCACAACTACTGAGCCTGCGCTCTAGAGCCCGTGAGCCACAACTACTGAGCCCATGAACTGCAACTACTGAAGCCCACGCACCTAGAGCCCATGCTCCACAACAAGAGAAGCCACCGCAATGAGAAGCCTGTGCACCGCAACGAAGAGTAGCCCCCTCTCACTGCAACTAGAGAAAGCCCGCGCACAGCAACAAAGACCCAACGCAGCCAAAAAATAAATTAATTAATTTAAAAAAAGAAAAAAAATTTTAAATTTGCTTTAAAAAAATATGGTCTATAAAAAGGAAAGTAATTTGGAAATCTATATTGAAACATCAGACTAAAACACTATGTTGTCAATACATAATACACAAAAGACTGTCTAGCCACTCTCTGTGCTTTCTATAAGCAGCTCTTTTCGTACGTCCTGTTGTTGTTATGTGACTACTTTTTAAGGCTATTTGTAGAACTGGGCTTTGGCAAGAACTAGGCAAGTTTCATTGCCCTGAATTTTCACCAGCTTCATAAGCCAGCACTGTTCTAAGATGGGTTGCTCAGTAGGCTAACTCAGAGTGGGTGGCATTGTTCCCTCTCACTAGTAGATGTAGTTGTGATCTTTAACAGTGTGGTTCAGTTTACTAGGTTTTATGAAACTGTATTTGAGAATATGGTTAAATACCTGAAACCTGGTGCCAGGTTTTTGTTTGTTTTTTATGGAGAAGGGGAAGAGGGGAAATAGGAGTAGCATTGAAAGAAGTCTTCCAATAGAGTATTTTAAACCACTTCCAGCATCACAGTGGCAGCCACCTGGGAATTGCTATGTGTGGATGCCTGTGTGTTTGAAATATACATTTAACTAAGCAGATTCTGAAGTTTTATTAACTCATCAAGGCACGCCCCCCTCCTCCCCCCCCACACACAAAAGTGTTCTAGTAACAAGGAAAACTTTGCACACTGCCTAAGCTATTTTATTAGAAACATAATTGTAATAATGTACCATGTAGTCTCGATAAAGTACTACTTACCAAAGTCCACAACCAGTTAGCTCCTTTTTTGGGAATCATACACATATATGGATGCTTTAAAGTTTGAAACTTGAGCCTATACTGAAACTGAAGTCAGAGAAGAGGCCTAGTCTGCCTCTATATCTGCTGCCTACAGAGGGAATCTCGTTTATTTTCTTTAATCTTTGTCAACTTCAAGTCTCAGGACAAGATAGCTGAGACTTAGAAGGTAGAATTTAACATCACTGTCCTAACTAAATCCATTACCATCCACCTTCTTAAGTTAGAAATGTGGAAAGTAGAATATCTGGTTTCCATACAGCTGTTACATACTGAACTGATGCTGGGAACATGAAAGAAACTATGTAAAAGGTATAGGTAGAGAGAATTGGAAAACAGCTTATAGACAACTAGCTTGTGTTTCAGCTAAAAGAAATATAACACTTTTGGAATGACTTCAGACCGTCCATGAGTCTAGGTCACAAGTGAGCAGCTGTCCTTTGAATAATCACTGTAATTAAAAGGCATTTATGCCTCAGCTCAACGTAGGTCCTACGCTGACAGATCTTTTCGGCTGGCTCTGTGTACAGATCACACGTTGCTGAAGTGTAAGATACCTTTCAAAACTAAGGACACGAAAGTACATTTTCTACAGTTTCAGGCACTCAAAACTTATTAGATGATGTTGCATGCCATTGGCTTTCTTAAGAGGCCTCCCCTCATCCCCAGGTTTCTGTGAATCCCCTCGTTGTATCACTCCATTTCTGCTTTTTCAGCACCTAGAACAGTTCCTAGGCAGAGTAGGCATTGAATAAATATTTACCAAGTTGAACCTGAAGTGTTCAATTTTATAGTAAATTTGTGTAGGTTATTGCCTTGTCCATATAGATACGTTACACAAAAATGGTAAGTTTTATGACATATATAAAGAATAAAATACTGTTTCAGAGTTGATAGATCATCTAGCTCAATATAGCAATCTATGTGTTCCTGAAAGTTAAAATGTTCTTGTTCTTCTTTTTCCTTCAAGAGAAAAATAAGTTTTTTGCCACAGAAAACACAAAGTGATTCAGTGTTCATGGGAGGAATTCATAATTCAGCCTCTTATTTTCACACTGCCTTTCAACAACACCTACGCCACACAGAATAATAATGTGCTAAGCTGCCGTGGCTGCAAAGTATTCCAATAAAAGAAGGAAATTATTTTCATAATTACTGATAAGTTCTTCATTTGTTCTGCTAAATGGTAAATCAACCACAGCTGGTGAAAGTAGCGATTCTTATGTTTTGATATTACAGGTTTAGAAAAGGAGGCTTACAGTTGTCTTGAAATGCCCGGGAGTGATAATTTCATTTTAAGGAGATAAAGGGTTAATTAGTGGAAATTCTTTGAAGCCCTAAAGATCAAGCGTTGTATTGCTCTCTGATATTTAAAATGCTCAGGAAAGTCATTTGCAGATTTCTACTATTATTGAAAGTACAGAATAGTATTTTTTTCATGAATAGTATTATGTCAGCAGGGTAGAAATCAGTTCAAACTGTAATTAAACGTGTCAAAAAATATTAACAGAATATTTATTGAGACGTACCTTGAACTTAGGCATAATCATTAACTTTATAAAGAAAGTAGACTATTTCAGTTTTGTCAGATATATGTCAATTAGGTACTCAATAATTGCACATCAAAAGGAATTTTTGTTGAATGAATCAATGAATGAACAGTTACATCATTTTTTTTTTTCTGAACTAGTATCTCCTTTGCAGTATACCTGGGAGTATCAGGAACTTTTCTGAGCCTCTATTGTGCGTGTTACGTAAATTAGTGATTTACTGACACCTCATTTATCCAGCATTGTTGGAGAACGAGTGCTCCTGGTTAAAGAATTTACAGTTAAGTGAAGAACCGTCTTACAGCCCTACTCATTTAAGCTATACCTTTCTAACATGTACCTTCCCCTCTCCAATCTGCTTAGGGGTGTGGTCCAGGCTGAGGTAGTGCTGCATCCCTAGAGCACTCCCTCCATCTCCACCAACCAGCAGCTTCTCTCCACCTTGGACTATGGGATGTTTAGCAGCATCCCAGCCTCTACCCACTAGAGACTAGTAGCGCTCCACTCCCCGTTACTTGTGACAAACAAAAATATCTCCAGATGTTGCCAAGTGTCTCCGACGACGATGGGGAGGGGCAGAATCATTTCCGGTTGAGAACCACTGATATCGGAGAACTTTGTTAGCAACACAGATTTTGCCCCAGCTCAGATCTACTGAATCATGAAGCCTTCCCTCAAGAAGCTACAATTAGTGTAGTGGTAAAAACAGAAAAGTGAACATATGGAGACGGTTGATAAACAAGAGTGCATATCGAACCTGTCAGATTAGGAGACCCAGGAACAGTCTCTCAGAGGGAGTGATGCCTGAATTATTAAATAGTCAGGGGAGTGCTGGATGGGTGGGTTGGGAGCAGAGGAAGGAAGTTTTCTAAACAGAGTCAGCAGCATGTGTAAGGGTGTGGAGGGTAGTGTTGGAGCCCCTAGCTTGCTGGGGATGCTTGGAGCCTAAGTACAGGGGGTGGGCAGCCCCAAGAACTATGGGTAGTCAGAGCCAGAGGGGCAAGAGCTGTGTTTGCCTTGCTAGAGAGTTCGGACTTTTTCTTCAAAGTTACGGAAAGCCACACAAATTATTGAAACCAGAGAAATTTACAAGGAAACATATATTTTTTTAAATTTAGATAGTGATGGAGAAAGAAACTGAACCAGAGAGATCAAGACAACAGGCAGGAAACTTCTTCAGAGGCCCCATAGGAAGCCAGGCCAGACAGAAAGGAGTTTGGACAGTGGAAGGGGATGAAGAGGTGTGGACAGGTCAGAGGGGTGTCTGTGACTGAAAACCAACAGAACTTGGTGACCAGCTGGACACAGGGCAGAGGGAGGGAGAATAGTGGAGGACGACTCTAAGGGCCGAAGCAGAGGATCTATGCCTCACCTTCTCTCTGTGGACCCTTATTCTATTGAGGAGGGAAATGTAATTGATATATTTTACCTAGACATCAAAATTGATGATTCCCTCATGCTCTGACCTAATAATTATTGAAATGATTAAAGATGAAAATTCTTCTTTTCAAAACTATTCCCTTATTAGTTGCTACTGTGTTTACTAACAGACATGCTGATACTGATGTTTATTAGGTCAGACTTTCTGATTGAGCACGAACGGTAGACTAACCCACAAACGCTAATTAATGTTGACCGTTTGGATGCATACATCCAAGTTCAATTGGCACCCAGAACAGGAGAGATTGAATTATTCAGCAGATGTTGAAAGCCATGTGTCATTCTGTGTTTATAATGTGGTCGTCAGATGTTGGCTTTCATTATTCCATCAAATATACTTTTTTTCTGATATATCATTCAGATATTCATGGTTGACTATTTGTATAGAACATAAGATTAAAGATTCTTTTTAATTGAATGGCTTATGTACATTGAAAAAAATCTAAATTTCTAGTCAGATAATGTGGCTTGGATACCTGCCCACTTGCAGAGAGACCACCATGCCTAGATCACTCCTATGTGAGGCAGAAAACTTATTTAGAGAACTTCAAGATGTACACATCAGCACACTTTTAGGAGCACTAACGATAATGCAGATCACAAGCTACCTCTGACTTGAGCTACACGAAGCTAACCAAAGCTACAGGTCTCTTAGAAGGCATCAGCACAGCCTTTATGCTTCAGGCCTTTGTTAAGTGCAGGGATGTTTCATAACTCACTCCCTCTTGACTGTGTATGCCTTTGTTCTAATTAGCCCAAGTCAGAAGAAATAAACCCCGTGTTTCTGAATGGCCTGTGATTTTCTGCAGGCTACTTTTCACATATGGCACTCACCGTGTTCTAGCAGTCAAGAAAATCTGGATTAAATGCCAAGAACAAGCAGAAGAACAGTAGATTTACTGGATTGGTTTTGCAATTTCTAATTTGAAAAAATAGCCAGAAGAATGGGAAATTTTGATCATAGAAGGCTTTCAGCAAAGAGTTCTGAAGTAGATTTTGTGAAGGTTGAGTGTGGCCTTTCAGAAGCACAGGGGACAGGTCCTTGGGAGGCATGGTTGACAGCAGCTTAGACATAGAGGGGGTGGCTAGTAAATTTGTTCAAAGGCACAACTAACATATTTAGTTAGTGAAAATAATGATAATTAGAATGATAAGGTAGGGGAGACTGGTGAGTAAATTTAAATCCAGGCTAAGAAAATTGAGTTTAGCAGTAAGATTTTTGGTTTACCTAAATGTTTTAATAGCTTTGACTGGCAGAAAGTACCATGCTTTAGAATTGTTTTTACTTTTTAGTTCATGTATTCTGGCCATATGAAAGACATTTATTTACCTTGCAAAGTAATCACAAAGTGATTCCTAGAAGCTGGCAAACAGAGATGCCTACTGCAATTTATTACATCAGTATTTCAAAAACCTGGGGCGGTACACACACACACACACTTGTTTGTACTATTACATTGCGTGTTGGTTTTTTTTTTTTTCTTTTCTATATGTCCCATATGACCCTAGTTCAGACGATTTCTTTTTTAATATTGAGTAGACATAGAGCAGATATAAATAATGAACAATAATCTAAAATAAAGATCGGGACACCTAGAACACCTCTAACGACAATTAAAAATCAACACTTGTATTCATTGTTTTGTCTCAGATTTTTCTGTGATTGACTTTGCACTTTTTAGTGGAGTTTTCCATTTCTTTCTGGAACTTTTTAAAGACTCCATTTGAAATGTTTCTAATATGACAAAGTCTGGAATGTCCCTTTAGGTCATAAATGAATATTTTAGCCTTCCTAATATTTCACTGCAAACTGCTATCGTCAGAAGTTTAAAATTTAAGTTATCATTTTTATGTGCTGATGCCTTGCATCAGGATGTAAAACCAAGTCAAGTCCCAAAGCTCTGTGAGCTTGCTTTAATTGAAGATGATTGTCTCCTGCTCAAGATAGAGGAGGATTTCTTCTTCTCCTTGGTCATCACCCATTAAATCATCATCTATTCTGTGCATCTATACGCATACCCAGATTTCCCCTGAGAGTAAGAGGAGCATTCACAATTATGTTAACTATTTGATGCCGCTAAAATACTTATAAGTTTTTATTTAAAAAACTCTGAATGTTAGCTCTCTCACTGTCTTAAGTACTTAAACTCTCAGCTTTTTAACTTAAAATCTGATATTTTCCTAAACCCAAGCCATATAATTTTGCTTATTGTTTGTGCTTTTTTCTTTGTAAAAACCTCACTCTGGTCATTTCTACGCATATGACTGTGCTCTCATTGCTGCTACCCAGTTTTAAAAGTCACTGGTACACTCTGTTCAAACACATTAAGTCTCATCTTTGCCACAGAAAAGAACAATACCTTTCTGATATCCGTAAGAGCCTCATTTCATCTTAGGGAGCCGGTCAGGGACCCAGAGGTTCTGTTCTGTGTTTTAACCACGTTACACACTGCATTTCAAGTGACATGTTTAGTGAAATGCAAGGTCTCTCAGGAGTCCAAATGGAATTTGCATTGCATCTGAAAGAAAGAAAAATCTCATTCTCTCTGTGAGTTAGCCATTTGAATTTTTGCCATATATAAATACTAGAAGGGGACCCTGATGTCCCCTAATATTAGACTAAAAGAGGACACTAAGAAAGTGATTTCACTTTAAAAGCTATGGCTAGTAAAGAGAGGTAAATATTACATTCTGTTTCCTTTTATCTTTGAGAACATTCAATAATTTTTAAAGGTAGGTCATGTGAATGCCACTTACCACATCATGAGATTAGAATATCTATGATTCAGATTAAGCTCTACAGGGTGGCCAGATTAATAAGAATAATACAGATGACTCTATGGATTTAAACATTTCAAATGAATGACAATATTACTCAATGAACAGCTTTAGATTAAGTGATTTTACTTAAAGAATGTATTTTTTTAAATAACTGCTAGATCATGGATGAAATAACTAATCTTTTGCTGAAAACACATTGCATTTTTTGTAATCCCTGGAATTGTTCAATGAGAAGCATTTCCTGCAGAGCTCAGTGTAATATTCCTAACTGGTCATGTCTATGTGCTTGAAACAGTTTGTCTCTGAGGTATAAGTATGTATCTCATGGGCTGCTGCAGATACTGGAAAAATCTAGATATACCAAGCACTTTGGAAGTGTTTCCCAGAATAATACACAAATATATTCACCATAGCTAAAAATTATAGTCTTCCCTCCAAAGATCCTAGGGAACAGATAAAAAACCTTTAAACATTAATGAGTTATTTCATTCAATAAATGAAATAGTTGTAGTAATCAATATGAAAAGTAAAAGTATAATTATGTTAGCATTAAAACCAGATATTCTGTGGCCTCATTTACACAGTTGGATTTAGATCATTTAGGTAAAATAGGTTATTTTCTTGAATTATCCATTGAATGATTTCTGACTTGAATAAACTGCCTCCACTTTATCAGTTCTTTTCCCCCACTCCTTTATTGTATTTTCTGTTCTTCACACACATGCACACAGAAGTAAAACTTTAATTGAAGAAGGAGGGCATCTTATCTGAGTTTTACTACTTTGAGTACTGGAATCATGACTAAAATGAACTACCAAGTTCAAGTGTTACTAACTTGGGACTCTAGGAAAACAACACAAGAATTTTTTGAGAATGAGTGAACCACACCATGAGATACATACTCATACTTACTAGGTATTAACTTGGCATGTTATTGGTTCCCAAGAAATGACTATTAACTTATTTTACTAGAATAAAATCCAAATAAAACTGTATGTTATTATGATAAGAACATTAAGAAAGGACTTTTTTTCACATAAAACGATAACTTTAAGATGTTAATGGAAAAAAAGAAGTACATTTACTTAGGACAAAAAGTCACTATGTTGTCCTATATTTTTCTCATTTTATCTCATTTCAATGAAAACTTTATCAGTACCAGTGCACTCTCCGAGCACCAATTTTGGGGGAATCTTTAATTAACTTAATTTTAAATTCCTACATGTATAAAAATATGGTGTGCAGTTTTGATATCAGCATCATGTTCCTTCAGGGGGTTCACAGCTGAGGGTGACCATCCCCAGCAGACATCCAGTGATGTCACACAGGGAGGGGGGGTCCACTGGCATCTAGTGGGTAGAGGACATGAATGCTATTAAATACCCTGCAATTCACAGGACAGTCCCCTACAAAGAAGAATTATCTAGTCCAAAATGCAATAATGATGGGGCTTCGAACCCTTGTTACAGTTTAACCCAAGGTACTGATGATACGATATAGTCGAATTGCCTAAGAGAGTGACAGCTTCTGTTCTGGCTGAGCCTAAATTTCTTTGCTTTCAGATTCTACTAAAACCTACATGTAGTGCTGTTTTCCTTACATATGGCAACTATGTGTTTCAGGAATGCCTGCCATGTTACTGTTAGAAGAAATTCTCTCTTTTTTGCTTATGCATTAATGCAAAGTTTGTAAGTAAAACTTTCATCCTTAGTATCCAAGGGAAGGCCCTGCTTCCAATCTGTTTCCCAAAAGGGTGGCCTTCCTCACTTTTCACTTTGCTATACTTTCTACCACCTAGGTGCCCATTCATTAATTCTCCCCCAAATATATACACTCTGAACACGTTTGTGTTTACCAGATGGGGATCTGAGATGAAAATAGATTTCCTTCATTCCCACAAGGCAGAAATGTGGTCTTCGTCACCATTCAATGCAAGACCATAGATTGGGTGAGACCGTCCAAGGGCCAATTCTGCTTAAGCATTCCTCGCCCAGTATCATGCAAGCTGAACTAAGTAAATCATCACCCACAGAGATCTATCTACACATGGAATATGGAATATTTTTCAGTCCTTTGTTTCTTTGTGTGAATATTTGTGGCTCTTGCATTAATATACATAAAGAACAAGATAGGAAAATGTGGAGTCATTCCAAATGTAGAAAATACTTTTAAAGTCAATTTTATAAACCTTATTATTAGATTTAGACACATAAGTCATTTATACATGAACAAATTAAGAGTATTTCCTATTAAAAAAATAAACAACTACTGGCCTCCCTTTAGATATTATTTTAACTTTTATTAGAAATACCCATTTGCAGAGGAATATGTGTGAAAGAATTTCCCTCCACTGTGATGCAGAATTCTCTGTAAATCATTCTGTTTACATCTATAATTCTTAAATGTATCTCGTATGTTAACTTTTTCCTTCAGTCTTTTTACTGTTTGGTTTTGATTGCTTTTGTCCTTTGTATTCTGTGAAAAACGCATACTATTCATTATTCACCTGGAGGGCTGTAACTAGATGTAGAATAACTGAAAAATAAAAACAAAAAAAAAATTTGTTCCAATCCATAAAATGTTCACCGAGAAAATAGTGTCTTCAGAATCAATCCTAAAAAGTTATTTGTATACTGAGGCACGGATAACCTCCAACAAATACCATGTATTTTATGTTTCTGCTTATTCTGTTGTACAATTGAGAGGTATATCCAACTTACTGCAGTGTATATCATGTTCTTTATACTCAGAGTGATAACCAGAGAAACAATGTTATTCACAGCTATGAATTTCAGCATCTAGCATAACAGATGAAAAATGCCTGCTTCTCTAAACTAATATTTTTTGTGTGTGACTTAGATCCCTAAGAAAAGTTGCTTTTGTTTTAAGAAAGAGAGAAAGAAAAGCAAAAACTAAATTCTCCCATTTTTTAATAACTGGGGAGCTTTTACTCAAGTAAAACAGTTGCCTTTCCCCTAAATTAAGTGCTTTGCGGCGTATGGGCCAGTGGGGGCATAAACAGACCTCTCCTTGATCACACATTGGCTTCTAGTTTCAAATAAGATAAGACCCTGATACTATTCCAGCTGCTAGAACTTTTTCAAAAGATAACTTAAAAATGGGTATCATAATTTCAGAAAGACAATTACTGTTAAATTTTGGCCTTTTAAAACAAGACTTTAAGGTCAATTTCCTTATCGGAAAAAGTGTAGATTTAATGAAAGAAAGGAAAGAAAAAGAAGGGAGGGAGAGAGGGAAGGAGAAGGAGGCTGGTGAAGTCCCAGCTGCAGATCTGGGCAAGCATCCCCAGACACATGGAAAGATCAGGACAGGAGATAGAGCATTTTCTAACTTTAAAAATGAGATTTCATGCTCTACATTGTTCCCCAGATTAAGGGCAACTTGGATCTGACCACTACTAACAACTCCCCTCAAGGGATCTAAAATGCTTACACGGTGAAGAATGACTTAAATGAGTAGTTTGGTTCCCTGTGGGTTAATACCAGGAGTATAGATTGTTGATCTTTAAAGCTCTACAATACAGCAAAATTAAATTTTGTGTAGAATATTTCTTAAAACAGTTTTATTTCCTCATTTT
This sequence comes from Eubalaena glacialis, assembly GCF_028564815.1. Taxonomy (NCBI): domain Eukaryota; kingdom Metazoa; phylum Chordata; class Mammalia; order Artiodactyla; family Balaenidae; genus Eubalaena; species Eubalaena glacialis. The sequence continues at coordinate 92,871,858 of NC_083727.1, forward strand.
GACTTAGAAGTTTTGAGAGAGCTGAAGATCATTAGGGCTATAAGTGCAAATATCAGATAGTATCATGTATGTGTGCTACAGAACAAAGGGCTGAAGAGTAAAATACAGGAATCAGACATGAATCGGCACTGAACTGTTGGGGTTTTCACACTGTTTATATCTTTCCTACACAAGCAGACTATGAAAGAATAGACTTGAACTTCCATTTACCATTCTTATGAGAAACATTTATATGGTACTTCCTAGGTGCAGGGTATTGTTCCAAATTTTTTTAATATACAAATATGTTTAATCTCATGAAGCCATATAAGATAGTATCATCCCCATTTTATACAAGAGAAAATGAAGCACAGAGAATTTTAAAATGTGTCCAATATCACTAAGCTAGTGAGGGTAGAATCGGATTTGAACCTAGACAGTCTACTCCAGTGTGAATACTATATTTTCTCCTGATACAATATGTTAAGACTCTCCATGTTAAAAACACTTAAGTACAAAATTTGCATACTCAGTCAGCTTGAAGCCTTCACATTAGAATAATTTAATATGCTGTAGTGAACTATATAAAGTGATCCCAAACAGCAGAGATGCATCTGTCCTGAAATTCTTATAAATAGGGTTAAGTCAGTATGGTGAGTAACTTAGAATAAGCCTGCAAAGATATTTCAAATATGTGTGTTTTTGTACATATAATGTTTTTCACATACATCTGAAATTCCTTGCAAGAAACACAAACTTGTGTCTATAATGTGTTTTAGCCTTTATTTTTCTTAAATTAATTAATTAATTTATTTATTTATTTTTGGCTGCATTGGGTCTTTGTTGCTGCATGCAGGCTTTCTCTAGTTGCGGCGAGCGTTGTGGTGTGCAGGCCTCTCATTGCAGTGGCTTCTCTTGTTGTGGAGCACGGGCTCTAGGCATGCGGGCTCAGAAGTTGTGGTGCACGGGCTTAGTTGTTCCGCGGCATGTGGGATCTTCCCGGACCAGAGATCTAACCTGTGTCCCCCGCATTGGCAGGCGGATTCTTAACCACTGCGCCACCTGGGAAGTCCCTGTTTTAGCCTTTAAGAAGCAGCCGTCTAAATACATGGCATTAGGGATCAGAGATCTCTGGCTCTGTGATTGAGGCCGCGTTCCCTGGGCTAACAGGAGCAGAGGCGCACATGTCACCATGAGTATAAGGTGGTGTTGAGGTATGGATCAGTGAAGAGTGGCGCGACAAAGGTCGCCTGGTGGAGCCCAAATGGAAAAGAGAGCTTCAGTAATTTTGCACTGATTATTTGGTAGAAAAGAGGCTACCTGGTGCCACATCTGATTTATGGAACAGATTGGACTTGTAATGAGAGTTCAGATACAGCTGACCTCTTTCAAAGAAACTTGTAACCTTTTTTTGATATACTTCATGTGTGGGCTCTTGAATAAATTATCACTTTAGTTTTTCATTTTATGCTGAAGCTCACTCTTATGTTTAGATTTATTCAGATTTCTCCATAAGAATAGAAAACCATAGAATCCAAAGTGTATTCATTTCATTCTTTTATTGTTCTTTACCTCCAGTATGTTTTGTTTTAAAAAAAAGACATTGTGTTATATTGTGTATTCATTCTCATGACAACAATTCCAACAAGAAAAATATGCTTGGAATGAATTCATTTCCATGATATTCTCAAAATGAATATTATAAAGTGCTCAGATGTTGTCCTCAAAACAACTAACAAATAAGAAAAGCTGCTGACCTCTGTAAGGAAGGTGGCATAATCCATATTTGGGCACGTACAGATGAAATTCAGCTATATTGATCTTTAGAAGAGTCCAAATGTTTCTGGTATACTGAAATTATGTTTCATTCAATTGAAAGAAATAAGTCATAACTATGAAATTGTTACATTATTTACTGGAATGAAATTTACACCATGCCTATGTTTCAAGAGAAGCTAATTTTCGTTAAGCAAAATAGGCATCAGAAAAACTATTTTCTATAGCTCTGCTTAGATGGCTACATTAAGCAGGTTATGTTTATAGATTTAATTATACATGTCATAACTAGAGTGTGCCAGTTGTCAATCAAGTAAAATGTCCTTACCTCTGTCTCCATAATCATTTTTTCTTAATACATTGGTTAAGGAAAAAAAAGTCTCATTTAGCAATGAACCTTTGGATATTTATTAATTATGACAAATCTATGATATTTATCCAACTTTTAAAAATATTTTATGAGCTCCTAAACTTGATTAAAGATGTTTAATTCTTTCCTATAGCCACCATCCATAGTTCCACCTGTAATGAATTGTGAAAATAATGAAGAAGGGTAATTGCATGGATTCTCTTACACTTGCACTCAGAAAAGTTCTCTTTGTCATCTATATATCCAAGTGAACTTCTGCAAAATACATTTATAATTATAAAGCAGCATCTATTAAGGCAGAAGCATTTGTGTTTAACAATAACCAGGTGATAACAGTGGGAGAACTTGTATGCAAACTAAATAACAATTGGAACCTATCTCAAGGCTTTCCTGGGTCCTGTCATTAATATTTAAATTACACGTGAATATGCCAGGCTCTGGACAATAATATGTTATGAAGTTGAAATTTTTGTTTGTATTCTAGATTCCCTGAAATTTTATATTTTAATTTGTTAAAGGTCTAGGACAGAACACAAATTTCACTTGTTGTTAATCTTTAGTTTGTGATTTTTTGTTTTTATAAGATTTCTTGTAGCCTTTGATATAAAAATCTATAAACATAATAAAATATTGTACAAAGAATATTCTGCCCTTTTCTATAATATCATAAAGAAAACATGTGGAAACTCCTAACCAACTACATTTGTGGTAAGGAACCAAGGGATAATATTGAAAACGTATTTGTTTCAATAAAACTTCCCCAGTAGCTCAATAATTCAATATATTGTTTTTTTTAATCCACACATTTTCTGGTAATTTACTTTTCTGGAAATTTCTAGGAAAAATTCATATTTAAACAAGTTATTTGTTGCCTGCCTCAAAGAAGTTTAAACAAATATGTATATTCTGTTTCATTATTCTTCCATTTTTATCTAAAAGATGTCTTTCTTTTAAAATACCTTCTTATTGGGAGAAGCCAAATATCACAACATATGAATTTGCTATGGTTCTGATAACATTTGGAAAATGAACTTGCTTTAGTGCTGTGGCTTATATCAAATGACTTAAGAATTGATCCTTAAGTAAGTGAAGTAGGAAGCTAGTCGATACTAATAGTAGTGGTAAATGGAATGGATGTATAGTGGGTATAACTTGTGCACCGCCAACTCTAGACTGCAAGAAATGTCTCATCTAAAGCTCGGATCTAAGTGTATGTTCCACACCACAGCTGCTAAAATAATCTGAGGTTGACTTTACTATCCGTCAGCCTATTGCCATGAACTAGTTCTCCTTGCCACATGGCAGATTGGTTTGCAGAAAACCGTGTACTTTATATACGTTTTTCTCCTTGACTAAAAAGTTGATTTTTTTTCCTAGTTGCTAAAAATACTATGAAATCAATTAATAAATACAGAATGAAGTAAACTTCAGCTAGAGAACGTGGAAATAGTCATATTTAAAAAAAAACACAGAGCACTGTGATCCCATTAAGAAATAGACTTCCAAGAAGGCTTCTCATTAACCAGGCTATCTGAACCAAACACAGCTGTAAAAGTTAAATTTTGTGTCAAAAATAGTAATAACCTAAGGACATTATTTTATAACAATGATCAAACCTGATAATAATTTTGTTACTTTTTTTAATGTTTGTTAACATCATTTACGTTTTACGTTTTGACATTTTTTACATTATTTTGCCAATGTCACCATCATCACCTGGCTGAGGTGCGCCTGCCTCGCCACGCACTTTCAGGCATATGGTAGTAAAGAGGTATAAATTGCATTTAACTGGATGGTGGTGTGCAGAGCCCCACAGGCCAAGGTTGAAGCCATACTTCTGCCACCTATTCCTTTTATCAGGTCTTATTTTTCCTGTCCCAACAGCACTAAAAATGTGAGGAAATGCATTTGTGTTCCCCCATCCCTCCCAAGAGAAAGTAAATCACCTTTTGAAGAGTATCTAAGTCAGTAAAAGCTTTTGTTCTTCAGTCAACTTATTTCAGTTATATCATCACTGGTCAGATGCCCTTGTTCACCTGGAGAATTCAATGGATTCAGCAGTTTTCCAGAGGCTTTAATAGTCTTCTATATTGTAAAGCCAGAAAAGGTACATTGCTCAAGGGATTTCTGTTGTAAAGGGTAGTGCTTCTGGGAAAGCACTCATTGTGAATTATCCATTCATACCTGCAGTACATGGGAGTGTAAACATGACCGGTGTGCTAGTGGCTGTGGAAGAGAGGAACGGAGTATCTACACAGCTGAAGGAAGTCATGTCGGGATTTAAATGTGCTTAGAGTCCCCCACTAGGGGAGCCGTACGGTGTAGCTGTGGACCCTGCACATGGCCAGGATAAAAACCTTCCTATCAGAAAAAAACAAAATGGAAGCAGTTTTGATCCAAGCACATTAACTCATGCAAACATATATCTGGCCCAACTCTCCAGTCTCTCAAAACTCGTATCACTTCATCAAGGATCTTCGTGCTACTATTATACATAAATCTGTTCAATAATTATCTTCATCAGAGGATGTCTAAATAAATCCTTGATGTTCTTCATAAATAACAAAACAATAGACTATGACTAATCTTTGTTAACCTTCTACAAGAAAATTACACAGTGTCTTTGTGTGCTTTCTTATTAATTAGGCTCTTTTAAGTAGCAAAAACCTTAGATACATTTCTGTTTAGGTAGATGAGCAAAAGAGTTTTTAAAATCCAGCTTTCCTAAGACTGATGTTTCTTTTTTTAAGTACACTGAATGTATATAAAAAGATCACTTTCAAACCTGTATTATTTTAATCTATGACATTAAATATACATTAGAACCCTTGAAAATTATTCATTTAACAAATATTTATTGTGTCTAATACGTGCCAAGCATTATGCAGGGTTCTAGGAATAAAAGAGTTTTGCTTCTTATTTAAAACCCTTCTTAGACTGTAGCTTTCTCATCGTGAGAAATGAACCAAGAGTGTGTGGGTTACTAACAGTCACAAAATACACTATTTAAAAATATATATATATATATATCACTGAGCTAAACAGCAGGAGCCAAAGAAGAAGACACCGTCTTGATTGTGTAGACCAAGAAGCAAGTCAGTGGAAAGCACTAGGAATCTTAGCTCCAGGTCACAGAGGCTGTTAGGCCTCCTCCTTTGAGGAGGGACTGTCACTGCCAAACTTGGCCAAGAGATTCCCTGGCATTGCAGTTCCAATGCCCTGGAGATTGAGTACAGCGAGTGTTGGAAAACTGAGTGTGTACCTAGGCTGTGAGATCAGCCTGGTAATGTATGTGTGGGAAATGAAGTCAAATGGACTGGGGTTCTAAGGTCAGCTCCATCTGTAACTGGTGAGAGAGATGGGAGATTGGGATAAGGGCAGGGATAGCAAAGACAAGACCCTAGGAAAGAGGAGAATGGAGTGGAGGTCAGAATTCAGTTTAGGGAAACCCAAGGCCTTTCTGAGGACGGAAAATCAAACTGAGGTCTGATGACAGATAAGAGTCATCCGGGGGAGAGATCTGGAGGAGTGCTGGGAAGCCTTCAGGCAGGGAAAGGGTTTGGTGCCCTCGGGGATCTGAAATGCTAGTGATCTTGTGGGATGGGGCAGGTGGGTGGGGAAGAAACTGGGCCTCATTTGGAGGTAATCACGTAACTTACATATTCTGAGCTGGGAAACTCAGTAAAGAGCAAAGGTGATGGGAGGGGGCAGTGTTGGTCATTACGAAGCAACAGAGAGTGTCTAGGGCGCCTCCTGTTTGGCCATGTTCAAGGGCAATGGAAAGCCACTGGAGGGCATTCAATTAGAGGGTGACCTTATCCCATCTATGCTTTTGTAAAAACTACCCACCATAGTGGCCTGTAAGATTCTGGGATTCCGTTTCTCTTAGCGTAAACAAAGTGAGAGCCAGTTTGATGACATGTTTTAGCCAAGGTTGGATTTCTTCTGAAACTGTATCTCATTAGTGAAACAAATGGGGAAGAAGAAGTGTCCTTTTGTACTTTAAAGAGGGATGTAGAAGTTCTTTTCCTGCTGCCTACTGTTTGGATATGCTTCCAAGATCAGTGGCCAAGGGCCAGTGAGAGGTTCAGAATCGATATTGTCTCCCAGCCCCACCCATCCCAGACCCTCGCATTCCTTTGTGCTTCATTATCTGGTTCTGCTATACATCATGTAACTCAATAAAAGTGATGAATAAAATTAGTAATAATAGTAATAGGTAATGTTGATTACCAGAAAGCATGCTACGGGGCTTCACATTCATTATCTAACTCAAATTGTGAGGTAGGTGTTATTAGCCTTATTTAACAGAAGAGAAAATGGAGGTTTCCAGGGTTAGGTGACTTGTCCAACTAGCAAGGGAAGGGTTGGGCTCCATCGCAGATTGTCTGACGGCAGAGCCCCTGCTCCAACTCCCTGTATTGGAGGTGGTGGGTCAGTAACTGTCAGAGCTCTGTTTTGGTGACTCAGTGGGGGTGAGAAGGTGATAAGATTAACCACTGTTTGCTGGGTTTAGTGTAGCAAGTCTAGTTTCTAAGGCCAATTCCCTCCCTGTGCAAATGGTGTTGAGTGATTTCTGCTGTTTTAAGGTGTCATTGTCACTGTTGTTTATAACTAATAGCCATGATGCTTTCAAAATGGAAATGGCACAGTGATACTATGATTGCCTTCTTCTTTTTTTTTTTTTTTTAATTATATGAACTGTTGCTCCTGTTTTTAGGCTGTGGTATTAACTCTGGAATAACTCCCATGTTTAACAATGAGATTAAAACATTCCATGTATTGAGTTAAAAGTGGAATAAGACCATATTTTGGACATAATATCCCTAACAGTAGTGAACAATTTATGATTGCCAAGTCACTCTGTGTTGAAAATGGGAAAAAACTGTCATCATAATTTTCTTTAATTTTTTTGACATACAGCTGATTTACAATGTTGTGTTAATTTCTGCTGTACAGCAAAGTGACTCAGATATATACACACACACACACACACATTTTCCTCTTCTATATTCTTTTGTATTATGGTTTGTTACAGAATATTGAATATAGTTCCCTGTGCTATATGGTAAGTAGGACCTTGTTGTTAAGTCATCATACTTTAGATAGGAAATTGCTATAGAAAGACAGAACTTACTATAAAGAAGTTTAAAAGCATCTTGTATTGATGAAATCTTATTGATTGTTGTAGAATTTATTTTAATAATGCATATGTAATCAAGTCCCAAACTTTTTCCTTGAAACCAGTTTTATCCTTATCTTTTTTCCTTTTTCTTATTAAAGTGGTAGAAGATAAGTTGTTTTAAAATTAACAATAATTTTTAAATCCCATTTATTTTGTAGAATAATACAAAGCTTATCTAAAGTGGTAAACGATAAACACTTAGTACCTAATTTTCAGGTTGTTGATAGTACCAGGGGTGTAGAAAGACAGCAGAAAAATTAACAACCTTCCTAATGTTGATATTTATTATCTTCAGTTTACATACAGTGAACATTTTGAAATCTTGTTCTCCAGCTTCTCAGTGGAATATGCATGATTAAACTTTCCATTTGTGGGAACATTCAACCTCACAAAAATAGAATACATCTAGGAAATTTTTCTTGAAAATGTATTATGTTTTTTATCATTATTCAAAATATCAAATGGATTTGGTTTCTTCTTGATGCTTTAGTTTTTCATGAAATAATATTGTAGTATAAAGAGACTTTTATCGACAAATAGGATGCTCCCCACATAAACATTATTAGAATCATATCTCGCTTAGGCACGTTACAGTCACTTAGGGACCTTCCAGATACACTGGGGTTGAAATATATTAAGTGCTGTTTTGCTGCCCAGCATGTAATCCCATTCCTTCTGGGAAGAATATCACAGTTGTCCTTAGGAGAACCACTCATTCCTCCATATAAAACCATAGGTTTTGTGTAAGTTTGACCTTATTCCTAACCAAAGCAATGGCATCTAACCTAAATCAAGGCCACCTCATGGATGTGGGGTGGGCACCTGACCTAGGGCTGTCCTTAAAAACCACAGCTCATGGCTTTTTCTGCAACAACTGTCTCCCTTTTCTGTGGCCTGACTGAGACAGTATGAAGCCCTGGTTGCTGCCTGCAACCATCTTGTGACCTTGGGGAATCAGCATTAGGATAAAACTATCCTGTGGGGAAACAGCATGGAAAAAAGGAAGGAATATGAGTATATCCTTGGTGACATCATGGGGCTTCTGACTCAAGCCATACCTGAACTTCACACTAACACTGGATTCTTCAGCTAAACAACTCAACATGTTTGTCTAATTGTTTACTCAGTTTGGGTTGAGGTTTCTATGACATGAACCAAGATAATTGTGACTGCCGCAATGAAATATTTTTAATGAAAATGTCATTTCACTTCAGACTTGTGAAAAGCAGAAGAAACAGACCCATTGAGCACGTATGAGCCATCAGGTTCAAAGACCTGTCTGTGATACCTTTGATAGAAAGAATGAAAGAGTTCTTTTCCAGCTGGGCAGCCTATTGGATATGTGTTGGCGTCTGGGTCACTTTCAGTGGCCATGACGTAATCGGTTATAGATCCCAGTGGTTTGAGATCCTCTCACAGGCAGAAGTGATCTCATCATTTGGGCACTGGCATTCCTGATTACAAATGGGCTCTGTGATATTTAAGACATAGAGTAACTTACTACAACAAACAGACCTAAAAATGCAGGGGTTCAAACAAGGAAGAAGTTACCCTGTCTGTTCATAAGAGTCCATAGGTGGGCAGGCAGGCCAGCCAGAGAAGGAAGGTGCCTCAGTCCACAAGTTCACCTGAGGACCACCCCCTTCCCTGGTGGTACTACTTTGTCATCCTCTGCTTGGCTTCTATCTCTGGATCAAGGGCAGAGGCCCCATTGAACCCAGCAGAATAGCAGAAAGGGACAAGAAAAGGGGTAGAGGGTGAACACTTTCCTTTATAGAATGTGATGTGGTAGCTGGTCACATTGCTTCCACTCACGTCCCATTGACCAACACTTACTCAAAACCATGTGTCCCACCAGGTAGCAATAAAGGCTGAGAAGTGTAGTCTCTGGCTAAAACTTTCTAGGACTCTAATACTATAGAGATGAGAGTACTGGAAACAATTTAAGTATGCACCTCATGCACATTTTTCCACGTATCTAAAACATTAATATCATAAAATATTCATCTTATACATATACATATCCATATACCCATATCTATGTGTATTTTATGTGTATTATGCACATAAATTTCACACACACACACACACACACACACACCCCTCCAGTTACTCCCCAGAGAAATACTTTTTCTAATTCTTATGTGATTTTACATATTAACAGAAATTCAAGTTCTAAAAAAACTAAAATAAAAGAAAGTTATAGTTAGTAACCACAATAGAATGCCTAATTCCAGTTTCTTTTTAACTCTGAGTAAATTAAATGAGAAAGCAAATTTTTACTTCAATAGATTGTAAATATTTATACAAAATGACTAAATATGTTTACATATTACCTAGTTCTGAAGTTTATATTATTTGTTGCAATGTTTCCTGGCATGAAAATGAGAGGATAAACTTACATGATTGAGGCCATTAGTCAATTATTTTGCTTCAGCTAAGTGATTTATTCAAAGACTTTTTGTGAGGTGCAGTGGGTATAATTTTTATCTTTATGACTTTTCCTAATAATGCTTTGCAGTACCAAATAATTGAATGACTATTACTTTAGGTCTGATTTAGACAGACATTAATCATGTCCCTTGAGTCAGCCTGGGTATTAGAATTTACAGAGCAAGGAAGCTCTCTTTCAAGTGCATCTTAAAACAGAGATTTGCATTACTTGCTCTCTTATGTCCCCAGTGTAATACTAGCATTTCTGCAGAATTTCTGGTGCCTAGGACAATGAAAGACCCAAACAATAACATTTTGGGAGAAAAAAATGGAGCATACCCATAACATCTCAACATGGCTTTCATCTTTTTTTTTTCTTTAAGCCACTACCCCTGAGTACTCACCCTGTCCCAGGCACTGTCCTAAGTGCTTCACTTTTAATCCTTACAAGAACCCTTAGGTGAGTACTATTATCATTTTACCGATAAAGAATCCGAGGCCTGGAAAAGTGATGGACTCGTTCAAGACAAGACCAAGGTTTCCCCCTCCTTTCTCTGGCTCCAAAATCCTTGAATATTACCCAACTCTTATTACATCTAAGTCAAAGTGGGTGTGGGCATGTCAGTCAGGATTCTCCAGAAAAACAGAATATATATATATATATATATATACTGAGATATACTGAGAGAGAGAGAGAGAGAGAGAGAGAGAGACTTCAGGTGTTGGGGGGAATAAGGGCAGGCCCTGATGGAGGGGCAGGGAGAGGACTGACTGGCCAGGGCTAAGTGTTTTCTTTGATGAGACCCATGTAAGCTGTAGGAGGGAACAAGAAAAATCAGGGATTGTGGATGCTTATTTTCACTGATTACAATGAAAACTGAAGGCAATTTTTTGTCCCAGGTGGTATGAAGAAGGTGGAGATTCTGAAAGTTATAGTATCCAACAACAGCTGTGTCTTCTTTAAGGGTAACACAGCTAGAGTGAGATAAAGGTATAATGCCATTTGCAGCGACATGGGTGGACCTAGAGCTTGTCACACTGAGTGAAGTAAGTCAGACAGGGACAGGCAAATACCATATGATATCACTTATATGTGGAATCTAAAAAAATGATACAAATGAATTATTTACAAAATAGAAATAGAGTCAAAGATGTAGAAAAGAAACTTATGGTTATCAGGGGGTAACAGGATGGGGAGGGATAAATTGGGAGATTGGGATTGACATATACACACTACTATATATAAAATAGATAACTAATAAGGACCTACTGTATAGCACAGGGAACCCCACTCAATACTCTGTAATGACATATATGGGAAAAGAATCTAAAAAAGAGGGGATATATGCATATGCATAACTGATTCACTTTGCTAAACAGCAGAAACTAACACAACATTGTAAATCAACTATACTCCAATAAAATAAACAAACAAACTTCATTGCCAGAGCAAAAAAAAAAAAATATATATATATATATATATATATATGGTTTTCAGAAGACAACTTTCAATAACAAATGGACCATCCTCAGGCAGGTGGCTCATGGCCTGAGACAGAGCCCTGAGAGCACATTATGACAGCGGGCATGCCAGGCGTGCTAATGTGTCTGGGTGATGCGCGGGCTTCATTAGTGCTGCAAGGGGCACAGAACTGCAGTCCTGGACCTTGGCCGGTGGTCTGCTTGCTAGATGCCCCTTCCCTCCAGTTGGGCTGTGCTGACTTCATAAGTCAAAACCTTTGGGATACTTCCTCTACCATTATTTTATTACAAAAGCCAATATATAGTGTCTGAAAGAAACTGGAAAAAAGTATAGACAAAAAAGGTACCTGTAATCCCATCATCTCTGTTGGTACACATTCTTAAACCTTTTTAAAATTTAGCCAGGATGTTAATATAGATCTGGCTCTGGATATAAGGAGAATATAGTTTCAAAAATGGGTTTATGCTTTATATACAGTTTTATGCCCTGCTTTTTCATTTATTGTATCATTAATATAGTTCCGTGTCAATAAATATATTTCTACAACTGTTGGTAGGGCTGCATAGAACTCCGTTATATTTATATTCTCTACTACTGTTGAAATGTATAATTCCCCGATAAAGTACAAAGTATGTTATTCCGCCAGAATACACATTCCTAAGGTTTTGGTGATTCTCAGGCCACCAGGCATAAATTAATTTTTTTTCTGTCTTTAAAAGGCAGGAAGAGAAAAAGATATACTTGTGTCATCTAAATCATCACCCCTTAATAAGTAATATCACAGCCGTATTACAGTAAGCCAAACTCTTGCAGGCAATAGGTAATATTTCAGGAGTAAACATTAATTTAAAATGTAATTATCTCAACAAGTTCAGAAATAAGGGTGATGAATCAAGGACAGTTTGTTTTTAAATTTTGTATTATCTTGAGCTTTAAGGCAGAAGGTTTCAAACCCAAGACAAATTTTCAATGCCCTGTAACTATCGTCTTGTCTTCTTGTGTCTGAGTATGATGTGTTTTATTGAATTAGGTTAAAATTAAGTTTGGGAGCTTATTATGCAATGGTCTCCAAAGAGCATCCTTCCCCTTCACTACTGCCTGTTTTAGGAATTGCTGATGTCCTCAGTTCAAAGCTGTATCATCCATTTCTAGAATGACTTTCTTGAAACGTGAAGATAACAGCATTGTCTGATTGCAGCATCCAGATTCTCCTTTCCTGTTTTCTGACTCTTTTACCAATATATGCGTTTTACAAAGTCACAGAAGTAACAGTGTAATAAACACTTAGGCCCAAGTCTATGTGATTATAGCAAGAATTACTTTGAACAGGTATTCAGGGGCACCTGACGTCTAGCTGTGTCTCTATCATCAATCAAATTGAGAAAGCAGTTGGCTCCCAGTTTCATTACCTGTAAAATGAAATGGCTAAACTACATGAGCATTGAGATGCCTCCAGGTATGGTGTAATTCTGGTATCGTTCACCCTTTTGGAGACCAGAAGCTTGTTCTAACTCATGCATTGATGACTGGGTACCAGACCTGGGATTCTGTTCTGGTCAAACTACCAGGAAACAATTCGCTTTTCCAAGGTTAGCATGTGGTATTAAATGGCTTACTGAATCCACTGGGCTCAGTTTCTAGAAAAGACCCTCAAAGCCTCAACACAGAACTTAGCCAGCCACCTAGATCAGTGACACTCCTACTATCATCAAGAAGCTGCCTACAGGAAAGAAAGTCAGACACCAATCTGCACCGCGGGATGCATGCCTGGCACCTGCTGCTCTTCTTGTTCAGCTCAGTTCTAACTTCAGCCCTCATGTGAGTGCATGTGATTGATGAAAACTAAGTGACATTCAGCCCAGGCTGCAGGACCTCTAGGACATGTTCCATTTCAGATTCCCAGCCTCTGCAGCAGAAGGTGTCACACCGGACTGGAGGTTGGAATAGTTTTTTAGGGAGTCAAACTACAGTCCCAGATGCTCTCAATATCTGATTGGTACCAGAAACCCATAAATAGGCCACTGTTTTATCAAGAAAATATGCCTTAGTATGTACATATACTTATTTTTTTTTATCTTTATTGAAGTATAATTGCTTTACAATGGTGTGTTAGTTTCTGCTTTATAACAAAGTGAATCAGTTATACATATACATATATCCCCATATCTCTTCCCTCTTGCATCTCCCTCCCTCCCACCCTCCCTATCCCACCCCTCTAGGTGGTCACAAAGCACCGAGCTGATCTCCCTGTGCTATGCGGCTGCTTCCCACTAGCTATCTATTTTACATTTGGTAGTGTATATATGTCCATGACACTCTCTCACCCTGTCACATCTCACCCCTCCCCCTCCCCATATCCTCAAGTCCATTCTCTAGTAGGTCTGTGTCTTTATTCCCGTCTTGCCACTAGGTTCTTCATGACCTTTTTTTTTTTTTTCCTTAGATTCCATATATATGTGTTAACATACTGTATTTCTTTTTCTCTTTCTGACATACTTCACTCTGTATGACAGACTCTAACTCCATCCACCTCATTACAAATACCTCCATTTCATTCTTTTTATGGCTGAGTAATATTCCATTGTATATATGTGCCACATCTTCTTTATCCATTCATCCGATGATGGACACCTAGGTTGCTTCCATGTCCTGGCTATTGTAAACAGAGCTGCAATGAATATTTTGGTACATGACTCTTTCTGAATTATGGTTTTCTCAGGGTATATGCCCAGTAGTGGGATTGCTGGGTCGTATGGTAGTTCTATTTTTAGTTTTTTAAGGAACCTCCATACTGTTCTCCATAGTGGCTGTATCAATTTACATTCCCACCAACAGTGCAAGAGTGTTCCCTTTTCTCCACACCCTCTCCAGCATTTATCATTTCTAGATTTTTTGCTGATGGCCATTCTGACCGGTGTGAGATGATACCTCATTGTAGTTTTGATTTGCATTTCTCTAATGATTAATGATGTTGAGCATTCTTTCATGTGTCTGTCGGCAATCTGTATCTCTTCTTTGGAGAAATGTCTATTTCGGTCTTCTGCCCATTTTTGGATTGGGTTGTTTGTTTTTTTGTTATTGAGCTGCATGAGCTGCTTGTAAATCTTGGAGATTAATCCTTTGTCAGTTGCTTCATTTGCAAATATTTTCTCCCATTCTGAGGGTTGTCTTTTGGTCTTGTTTATGGTTTCCTTTGCTGTGCAAAAGCTTTTAAGTTTCATTAGGTCCCATTTGTTTATTTGTGTTTTTATTTCCATTTCTCTAGGAGCTGGGTCAAAAAGGATCTTGCTGTGATTTATGTCATAGAGTGTTCTGCCTATGTTTTCCTCTAAGAGTTTGATAGTGTCTGGCCTTACACTTAGGTCTTTAATCCATTTTGAGTTTATTTTTGGGTATGGTGTCAGGGAGTGTTCTAATTTCATACTTTTACATGTACCTGTCCAATTTTCCCAGCACCACTTATTGAAGAGGCTGTCTTTTCTCCACTGTATATGCTTGCCTCCTTTATCAAAGATAAGGTGACCATATGTGCGTGGGCTTATCTCTGGGCTTTCTGTCCTGTTCCACTGATCTATATTTCTGTTTTTGTGCCAGTACCAAACTGTCTTGATTACTGTAGCTTTGTAATATAGTCTGAAGTCAGGGAGCCTGATTCCTCCAGCTCCATTTTTCATTCTCAAGATTGCTTTGGCTATTCGGGGTCTTTTGTGTTTCCATACAAATTGTGAAATTTTTTGTTTTAGTTCTGTGAAAAATGCCAGTGGTAGTTTGATAGGGATTGCATTGAATCTGTAGATTGCTTTGGGTAGCAGAGTCATTTTCACAATGTTGATACTCCCAATCCAAGAACATGGTATATCTCTCCATCTATTTGTATCATCTTTAATTTCTTTCATCAGTGTCCTATAATTTTCTGCCTACAGGTCTTTTGTCTCCTTAGGTAGGTTTATTCCTAGATATTTTATTCTTTTTGTTGCAATGGTAAACAGGAGTGTTTTCTTAATTTCACTTTCAGATTTTTCATCATTAGTATATAGGAATGCAAGAGATTCCTGTGCATTAATTTAGTATCCTTCTACTTTACCAAATTCATTGATTAGCTCTGGTAGTTTTCTGGTAGCATCTTTAGGATTCTCTATGTATAGTATCATGTCATCTGCAAACAGTGACAGCTTTACTTCTTCCTTTCCAATTTGGATTCCTTTTATTTCTTTTTCTTCTCTGATTGCTGTGGCTAACACTTCCAAAACTATGTTGAATAATAGTGGTGAGAGTGGGCAACCTTGTCTTGTTCCTGATCTTAGTGGAAATGGTTTCAGTTTTTCACCATTGAGGACAATGTTGGCTGTGGGTTTGTCATATATGGCCTTTATTATGGTGAGGAAAGTTCCCTCTATGCCTACTTTCTGCAGGGCTTTTATCATAAATGGGTATTGAATTTTGTCGAAAGCTTTCTCTGCATCTATTGAGATGATCATATGGTGTTTCTCCTTCAATTTGTTAATATGATGTATCACGTTGATTGATTTGCGTATATTGAAGAATCCTTGCATTCCTGGAATAAATCCCATGTGATCATGGTGTATAATCCTTTTAATGTGCTGTTGGATTCTGTTTGCTAGTATTTTGTTGAGGATTTTTGCATCTATGTTCATCAGTGATATCGGCCTGTAGTTTTCTTTCTTTGTGACATCTTTGTCTGGTTTTGGTATCAGGTGGCCTCGTAGAATGAGTTGGGGAGTGTTCCTCCCTCTGCAATGTTTTGGAAGAGTTTGAGAAGGATAGGTGTTAGCTCTTCTCTAAATGTTTGATAGAATTCGCCTGTGAAGCCATCTGGTCCTGGGCTTTTGTGTGTTGGAAGATTTTTAATCACAGTTTCAATTTCAGTGCTTGTGATTGGTCTGTTCGTATTTTCTATTTCTTCCTGGTTCAGTCTCGGCAGGTTGTGCATTTCTAAGAATCTGTCTATTTCTTCCAGGTTGTCCATTTTATTGGCATAGAGTTGCTTGTAGTAATCTCTCATGATCGTTTGTATTTCTGCGGTGTCAGTGGTTACTTCTCCTTTTTCATTTCTAATTCTATTGATTTGAGTCTTCTCCCTTTTTCTCTAGATGAGTCTGGCTAACGGTTTATCAATTTTGTTTATCTTCTCAAAGAACCAGCTTTTAGTTTCATTGATTTTTGCTATTGTTTCCTTCATTTCTTTTTCATTTATTTCTGATCTGATCTTTATGATTTCTTTCCTTCTGCTAGCTTTGGGGTTTTTTTGTTCTTCTTTCTCTAATTGCTTTAGGTGCAAGGTTAGGTTGTTTATTCGAGATGTTTCCTGTTTCTTGATGTAGGTTTGTACTGCTATAAACTTCCCTCTTACAACTGCTTTTGCTGCATCCCATAGGTTTTGAGTCATCGTGTCTCCATTGTCATTTGTTTCTAGGTATTTTTTGATTTCCCCTTTGATTTCTTCAGTGATCACTTCGTTATTAAGTAGTGTATTCTGTAGCCTCCATGTGTTTGTATTTTTTACAGATCTTTTCCTGTAATTGATATCTAGTCTCATAGCATTGTGGTCGGAAAAGATACTTGATACGATTTCAATTTTTTTAAATTTACCAAGGCTTGATTTGTGTCCCAAGATATGATCTATCCTGGAGAATGTTCCATGAGCACTTGAGAAAAATGTGTGTTCTGTTGTTTTTGGGTGGAATGTCCTATAAATATCAATTAAGTCCATCTTGTTTAATGTATCATTTAAAGCTTGTGTTTCCTTATTTATTTTCATTTTGGATGATCTGTCCATTGGTGAAACTGGGGTGTTAAAGTCCCCTACTATGATTGTGTTACTCTCGATTTCCCCTTGTATGGCTGTTAGTATTTGCCTTATGTATTGAGGTGCTCCTATGTTGGGTGCATAAATATTTACAATTGTTATACCTTCCTCTTGGATCGATCCCTTGATCATTATATAGTGTCCTTCTTTGTCTCTTGTAATAGTCTTTATTTTAAAGTCTATTTTGTCTGATATGAGAATTGTTACTCCAGCTTTCTTTTGATTTCCATTTGCATGGAATATCTTTTTCCATCCCCTCACTTTCAGTCTGTATGTGTCTCTAGGTCTGAAGTGGGTCTCTTGTAGACAGCATATATATGGTTCTTGTTTTTGTATCCATTCAGCCAGTCTGTGTCTTTTGGTGGGAGCATTTAATCCATTTACATTTAAGGTAATTATCGATATGTATTTTCCTATTCCCATTTTCTTAAATGTTTTGGGTTTGTTATTGTAGGTGTTTTCCTTCTCTTGTGTTTCTTGCCTAGAAAAGTTCCTTTAGCATTTGTTGTAAGGCTGGTTTGGTGGTGCTGAACTCTCTCAGCTTTTGCTTGTCTGTAAAGGTTTTAATTTCTCCATCAAATCTGAATGAGATCCTTGCTGGGTAGAGTAACCTTGGTTGTAGGTTTTTCTCCTTCATCACTTTAAGTATATCCTGCCACTCCCTTCTGGCTTGCAGTGTTTCTGCTGAAAGATCAGCTGTTAACCTTATGGGGATGCCCTTGTGTGTTATCTGTTGTTTTTCCCTTGCTGCTTTTAATATGTTTTCTTTATATTTAATTTTTGATAGTTTGATTAATATGTGTCTTGGTGTGTTTCTCCTTGGATTTATCCTGTATGGGACTCTCTGTGCTTCCAGGACTTGATTAACTATTTCCTTTCCCATATTAGGGAAGTTTTCAACTATAATCTCTTCAAATATTTTCTCAGTCCCTTTCTTTTTCTCTTCTTCTTCTGGGACCCCTATGATTCGAATGTTGGTGCGTTTAATGTTGTCCCAGAGGTCTCTGAGACTGTCCTCAGTTCTTTTCATTCTTTTTTCTTTATTCTGGTCTGCAGTAGTTATTTCCACTATTTTATCTTCCAGGTCACTTATCCGTTCTTCTGCCTCAGTTATTCTGCTATTGATCCCATGTAGAGTATTTTTAATTTCATTTATTGTATTTTTCATCATTGCTTGGTTCCTCTTTAGTTCTTCTACGTCCTTGTTAAATGTTTCTTGCATTTTGTCTATTATATTTCCAAGATTTTGGATCATCTTTACTATCATTATTCTGAATTCTTTTTCAGGTAGACTGCCTATTTCCTCTTCATTTGTTAGGTCTGGTGTGTTTTGACCCTGCTCCTTCACCTGCTGTGTGTTTTTTTTTTCTTCTCATTTTGCTTATCTTACTGTGTTTGGGGTCTCCTTTTCACAGGCTGCAGGTTCATAGTTCCCGTTGTTTTTGGTATCTGTCCCCAGTGGCTAAGGTTGGTTCAGTGGGCTGTGTAGGCTTCCTGGTGGAGGGGACTAGTGCCTGTGTTCTGGTGGATGAGGTTGGATCTTGTCTTTCTGGTGGGCAGGTCCACGTCTGGTGGTGTGTTTTGGGGTGTCTGTGGCCTTATTATGGTTTTAGGCAGCCTCTCTGTTAATGGATGGGGCTGTGTTCCTGTCTTGCTAGTTGTTTGGCATAGGGTGTCCAGCACTGTAGCTTGCTGGTCGTTGAGTGAAGCTGGGTTCTGATGTTGAGATGGAGATCTCTGAGAGATTTTCACCGTTTGGTATTACGTGGAGCTGGGAGGTCTCTTGTGTACCAGTGTCCTGAAGTTGGCTCTCCCACCTCAGAGGCACAGCCCTGATGCCTGGCTGGAGCACCAAGAGCCTTTCATCCACACGGCTCAGAATAAAAGGGAGAAAAAATAGAAAGAAAGAAAGAGGATAAAATAAAATGAAATAAAGCTATTATAATAAAAAATAAGAAAAAAATTATTAAGTATAAATTTATTAAGAAAAAAAGATTTTTTAATTTTTAAAAAATAGATTTATTAATTTTTTATAACAAAACATAAGAAAAAAATTATTAAGAAAAAAATTTGTTAAGAAAAAATTTTTTTAATTTTTTAAAATAAAAAATGTGAAAAAACTTATTTAAAAATTTTTTTTAAATTTTTTAAAAATAGAAAATAAGGAAAAAATTATTAAGAAAACATTTATTAGGGAAAAAAATTTTTTTAAGTAAAAAAAAAAACAAACAAAAAAAAACGGACAGACCTAACCCTAGGACTAACGGTGAGAGCAAAGCTATACATACAAAATCTCACCCAGAAGCATACACATATACACTCACAAAAAAAGGAAAAGGGGAAAAATTAATATATCCTGCTCCCAAAGTCCACCTCCTAAATTTGGGATGATTCGTTGTCTATTCAGGTATTCAACAGATGCAGGCACATCAAGTTGTTTGTGGAGCTTTAATCCGCTGCTTCTGAGGCTGCTGGGGGAGATTTCCCTTTCTCTTCTTTGTTCGTACAGCTCCCGGGGTTCAGCTTTGGATGTGGCCCCGCCTCTGCATGTAGGTCGCCTGAGGGCGTCTGTTCCCCGCCCAGACAGGACGGGGTTAAAGGAGCTGCTGTTTCGGGGGCTCTGGCTCAGTCAGGCCGGGGGGAGGGAGCGGTACGGAGGAGGCGGGGCGAGCCTGCGGTGGCAGAGGTCAGCGTGACGTTGCAGCAGCCCGGGGCGCACCGTGCGTTCTCCCGGGGAAGTTGTCCCCGGATCATGGGACCCTGGCCGTGGCGGGCTGCACAGGCTCCCGGGAGGGGCGGTGTGGAGAGTGACCTGTGCTTGCACACAGGCTTCTTGGTGGCGGCAGCAGCAGCCTTAGCGTCCCATGCCCGTCTCTGGGGTCCGCGCTGATCGCCGCGGCTCGCGCCCGTCTCTGGAGCTCGTTTAGGCGGCGCTCTGAATCCCCTCTCCTCGCCCACCAGGAAACAAAGAGTTAAGAAAAAGTCTCTTGCCTCTTCGGCAGCTGCAGACCTTTTCCTGGACTCCCTCCCGGCTAGCTGTGGTGCGCTAACCCCTTCAGGCTGTGTTCACGCCGCCAACCCCAGTCCTCTCCCTGCGATCCGACCGAAGCCCGAGCCTCAGCTCCCAGCCCCGCCCGCCCCGGCGGGTGAGCAGACAAGCCTCTCGGGCTGGTGAGTGCTGGTCGGCGCCGATCCTCTGTGCGGGAATCTCTCCGCTTTGCCCTCCGCACCCCTGTGGCTGCGCTCTCCTCCGTGGCTCCGAAGCTTCCCCCCTCTGCCCCCCGCAGTCTCTGCCCATGAAGGGGCTTCCTAGTGTGTGAACACCTTTCCTCCTTCATGGCTCCCTCCCACTGGTGCAGGTCCCGTCCCTATTCTTTGTCTCTGTTTTTTTTTTCTTTTGCCCTACCCAAGTACGTGGGGATTTTCTTGCCTTTTGGGAGGTCTGACGTCTTCTGCCAGCGTTCAGTGGGTGTTCTGTAGGAGCAGTTCCACGTGTAGATGTATTTCTACTGTATCTGTGGGAAGGAAGGTGATCTCCGCGTCTTACTCTTCCGCCATCTTGCCCCCTCCCCCTCTACATATACTTATTTTAAATGGGAATATATTACCATATAAAGTTTTGAAAGTGGTTAGTTAGTAATTAATAACCAAATTTATGTTTTGTCTATCTATAAGAAAACTGTATTTTTGGTGACAATATTCTAAATATTGTTTTTCTCTTGAAATGAAGAGTATATGATAAATATGCCCTAAAAGAATATAATATGAGTTAAGCTCTAATTTGTTCATATTTTATTCTACTCAAAAAGAATTAGAGCTGCCGTTGTAATGGACATATCCTGATACTCTAGATTACAGATTTCTCAAAGCTGACGTTTGTTATTAACAGTATTTTGAGTTCACATGCCACCATATAAACGCATTTTTGCCAGTTAATCACTGTCATAGAAAACTACTGACTTACACAGAAGTCAGAAATTATTGATAATTTTAATTTCTGTGTCTCGCTGAGCTAAAAAGTTATTTCAGAGAGAATTAGTGATGAGTGGCTGATTCTAGAGCAGATTGTTAGCATGGAATTTATCAGTCTGATGAAATGTAAAGTGAATAGGAATAATTATTCACTCATTCATTCAACAATATTTATTTGTGCCTGCTGTGTGTGAGACCGTAGTAGGGATTTGGAACACAGAAGTGAGCAAAACACACGAAGATTTCTGTCCTCTCAGAGCATCTATTCTAGCATGGGTAGACAGGCTATAAACAAGAAACATAATACATAAGCAAATCATGTTATAGAAGGTAATACGTGCTATGGGAAAAATAAAATGTAGAGCAAAAGGATGTGGGTGG
Source organism: Eubalaena glacialis (assembly GCF_028564815.1). Taxonomy (NCBI): domain Eukaryota; kingdom Metazoa; phylum Chordata; class Mammalia; order Artiodactyla; family Balaenidae; genus Eubalaena; species Eubalaena glacialis. Next base: position 92,893,264 of record NC_083727.1, read on the forward strand.
GGATTGGTGGAGGGGTGTGGCCAGCATAGCCCTCCTGGAGATGGGAGATTGGAGCAAAGGCAAAGGAAGTGAGAAAATGTATTCCCGTGACCCTCTGGAGACAGAGCATGCCAGCCAGAGGGGGCAGCTGGGGTAGGTAAAAAGCATGAAATAGAAGAGTGCCAGGCTTGCCCACGGAACAGCAAGGAGTCTGGGGCGGTTGGAGTGCTGTGAGGGGAGAGACTAACCAGAGGTGACTTTGGGGGGCTCTGAAGGCCACATGATGCAGGGCCTTCTGGGCCATTACAAGGACTTGAGATTTGGCTCTGAGGACAGGAGTCATGTCAGGGTTTGAGCAGAAGAATGATATAAAGTTACATTTTAAATGTATCTTTCTGTAGCTACTGTGTTTACCGCAGGCTGTAGGTGAGGGAGCATATAAGCAGGAAGGTCAAATGTGAGTCTGTTTCAGTGATCTGGGTGAGAGATGCTGACGTCTCTATCAGGATGGTCGCAGTAGAGGCCGTAAGATGTTTGAAAGATTGGATTCACAGTATGCAGGCTGTAGGGGATTGAAGAAAGACTTCAGAGACATTGGTCTGAGCTGGGGAGGAATGGAGTTGCCATTAAGTGAGATGGAGGAAACGACTCACGGACGAGGTTTGTGGGAAGGGAACAGGAGTTCTGAATCCAAAAGGTTGGAGGGTATGTATTTGTATATTGCAGTGCTTCTCAAAGTGTGGTCCCCGGACCAGCAGGATCAACATCACCTGGGAACATGTTAGAGCTGTATAATCTTGGGCCCCATGCTAGACCTTCTCCATAGGAAACTCTAGCCATGGGGCCCAGCAGTCTGTGCTTTAGCCAGACCTCCAGGTGATTCTGATGTTCACTCAAGTTTGAGAAACGTTGTGTGTCATCGACAGGGACCATGAACCGCTGTTACAGAATGGGAACACTATGGGTTCTGAAGTTAGAAGACCTGGATTCAAATCTTGCCTGACTGGGGCAAGATGATCCCTCCACCTGAGCCTTAATTTCTATACCTTTAAAGGGTGGACACTGATACCTGTGCCGCCAGATTGATGTGAGGAACCAGATAAAACAGATTAAACCTGTGCACTTTGTAAGAATTAGGACGAGGAGACAGGAGGCTGGGGATGGGGAGGTATAATATTTTTTCTAATATCCTTTTGCTTTCAAGAAGAAGTAATAAACGTTACATGGAAGATCAGAGTTTTTCTTGAAGTTTTGCTAGACCTTTAACGTGCAGGGAAAGATGACTGCTAAGCAAATGTGAGATTGATGATGCTACTTTTGTGACTTGGTAGAAGGAATAATTGTTTGAATTAAATAATTTCTTTACCTCCCTTGGATATAGAAAGAAAAGAGAAGTCTGTATTTTTACTACAAAATAGAAAAACCTGTTTCAATATGAATTTGCTTCTCTACGTGTATGCGGTTATCTTTTAGCATCTGTTTAAATTTGGTGTGCAATCTTTAGGTTCATTTTTCTACTTTTCTAGAAAATGTACAGTATGATGTCTCTGAGTTTACAGAAGTCTGCAAGTAAGCTAAAAATAAGGGGAGATGTAGTCTTGGAACCATTTTTCCAGGAAAACTCATTATCCTTTCATTTTGGTATAAGAAAAAATACTCAAGCTATTAGTTAAAACCAAGTCTATGTGGTGGCAAAGAATGTTTTAAGGTTTAAAGAACTTGTTACACAGCATGAGTTTTTATATTCGAAGTCACTAACATATTTTTACCACGGCAATGTTTTAGCAAAAATATATACGTATGTTTGAAACCAGCTTGGTTCTGCCATTTTGATTTCCAAGTGTCACCTAATAGTCATGGTAGTCTTCATTATTCTAGGTTTCTGATTGAGCTATTATGGTCTACATAGAAATGAACACATTTTCAGAGCATAGACAAACATCACTAGGCTGGGAAATTAAAAATTAACTACCATTTTGTATTTTTTTTACATTCAGTAGAGAGTGAAGGTAATATAATAGGATTAAATAATAAAGTAGATTTTAAAAGTCTTGTCTCATATAAGTACAATTTAAGTCAATACTCATCTGCCTGTTTTGGAAACTTTTATTTCCTACCTCTGAAATTCTCTAATCATATTCTTGCAGAGTGTTCAACATTCATTCACCAAAAATATGTTGAAGATCTCCTGTGTGTCTGGTACTGTTCTGGATGCCTGAGATACAATGGTGCACTAAATAGACACACATCTGGAAGTTATATTCCAGTGGACGGAGGCAAACAATAAATACGATCAGCAAATTACAGAATATGCTACACAGGCTATGTCATAAACACTATGAAGAAAGATAAAACAGGGAGAAGGATATTGATAGTGGGGAGGTGAGGGGAAGGGAATTCTACATACAGTTCCTAAGGAAGGAGTTCCTGAGGTGACAGTTGAGTCTAAACCTCATGGGTGTGCAGGAGTGAGCCGGGTGGATATTTGGGGAAGAGATTCATCAGAAGAGGGACTGCAAAGGCCTGGAGTTGGAGCACATCTAGGAGGAGCAAGGTTGCCAGTATGTCCAGAGAGGAGTGACAGCAATTTCAGAGATGGAGACAACAAGATGCAAAATATAGAGAGCCTTGTGGGCCTTTGTCAGGACTGAATTACTTGGCGTGAAATAGAAACTGGAGAGTTGGGGCAGAGGACTTACGTGATCTGGCTTCCATCCAAAGATCTCTTCCTTTTGCATTTTCATTTGATTGAGAGCTTGCCTAGAAATAAGCTTCTGGGATTAAGTCATCCTCCCTATAAACTTTGGAGTCACCACTGACCCCCACCATGCAGCATTGCATGGGACTCTGGTTTGTGTTTTTTCGTAGATGATAGCTTAAACTCTCCATAATGTTTAGCATTTCTAATCATCTTTGTATTTTACATAGAGTTTGCGTCCAAGTGGGTATTTTGTTTCTTTTTTTCCAAAAGTTGTTTTCATGTAGCTCAAGATTCTAATCTTTCTTCAACACCATGGAAATTTCTTCTATTATTTCTTAGATTATTTCCTCATCCTTTCTAACATTCCTATAAGAAGGATGATGGATTTTCTAGATCTTCCCACACCTCTTAACTTTTCTTCCTTTAATTTCTATATATTTATCTTTTTCTACACTACAGACTGCCACAGTTAGAATTTTGTCCTTGCCACTTACTTGCTGTATGACCTTTGGCTAATTACTTAATGTCTGTGTTGTCTGTGATTCTCCATCTATAAAATGAGGGTAATAACAGTGGTACCTACCTTGTAGGAATGTTATGTGGGGTAGATGAGTTCATAGCAAATGAAAAACTAATGTTAGCTCTTTATCTTCCAGGTCACTAATTCAGCGTTCAGTATCTTCACTCTATCATTGAGTAGTTCTTTTGATTTTTTTTTTAAATTTAAGGCAATTATAATTTCAATTTCCAAGACTCATTCTTTCTACAGAGCAGCCTATTCTTTGTCCATGTATGCAATATGCTATCAAATCTCCCTGAGGATGACAATTAGAAAAATGTGAAATTATTTTCTTCCCCTAATTGTTTCTATTTCCTCTAGAGTCTGCCATTCTCTATCTACTTCCTGGTATTTTTCTTTTTGCCATTGGTTTTCTTCAGAAGCCTTGAGGTGCTCAGTTGTCAGTCCATATTAGTGGATGAAAGACATGGTTTGTTTGTGTTTTGTTTGTATCTATACATCTGACATGGGAGAATCCCATGGATAGTCTCCCCTTGTCTGCAACGACTCCTTGCAGGGTCTGCATTACCAGGCAGAGGTCTGTAGGAGGCAGGCTTCCTCTGAGGGCACATGAGCAGGGAACAAGCAGGCAGACCAAGCAATTCCCAGCTTAACATCCCTCTTGGACAGCGCTGCCTTCCCTTGTGTGAGCCCTTCTTCCGTATCATTTGTGGGAGTCTAGATTCCCCCTATTCTCCACTCTGATTCTTTCTTCAGCTCCCAAACCGATATTTGGAGCCCTCCCCAGACAGATCAGGCACTTTCTTTGGAGACTTCTCAAGCTTTAACTCAATTAGTCTATGTGTATCTAAACAGGAGGAGGGCACCTGACTAGCCCCTCTTCATTTAATTCCTTTAGTGACTCTGAAAGTTCTCCAGCGCTTCTTTGAAAACAACAACGCTCACCTCTCACCTTGAAGGCAATTGTCTCTACTCTGGTTTCTCTTCCAGTCTCATTCCGTCTGCATCCATGGTCTCAAAATTTCTGCTTGGACCTTGGGACTTATCTTAAGAATATATTTGATGTCATTTCAGTGAATTGGGGGAGCAGCAAAGTGATGAAAAGCTTGTGCTCTGTCCCACATTTGGGAACACAAGTCAAGTCCACACCTTTTAGTTTGTACTCCCCAGCTCATATTTCTGACTATGGATTGTGAGTGGCTTAGGTCTAAGGGCTAACATAGTAGTTTGTAACACAGGGAGGTCATATCATCAAGAACTTCCCTTCCTTCTCTTCCTTTAGAGTTTGACCCTTTCAACCCTAAGATGAGTTTGCCGGATTACGTAGTGGGATCTCCAAGCTGAGAACCATAGTGGTTAACTCTTCAGCACCTAAATTAAAGAATATTAATACCCTCGGACCAGACTCTCTTCTTCCCCAGGTGAACATGAGGCCAAGTGGATTCACTGGAGTTCGCCTTCAGGAAGATACTAGGGACGAGTGTAGCGAGGTGAGATTCAGTCAGAGGCTGGAGGGAGGAGAGGAACTTTTGAGAACAGTGTGTGGGGAGGAGAAACAAGGCCATTAGTCTTCCCTGTTCCCACCTGTGGATGTGTCTCCCTCCCACATTTCAGGATTTCAACTCACAAGGGGGATTAGCACCCAGTTCCCTGGCTAGGATGTACCTCGTCTCTTATTACTCCGTTCTCCAACACCATCAAAGGGCTGTAGAGAGATTAGAGAGTTGTAAAATAAATTAGGTGATACAACCACTATGGAGAACAGTATGGAGATTCCTTAAAAAACTAAAAATAGAATTACCATATGACCCAGCAATCCCACTACTGGGCATATACCCTGAGAAAACCATAATTCAAAAAGATACATGCACCCCAATGTTTATTGCAGCACTATTTAGAATAGCCAGGATATGGAAGCAACCTAAATGTCCATTGACAGACGAATGGATAAAGAAGATGTGGTACATATATACAATGGAATATTACTCAGCCATAAAAAGAAACGAAATTGAGTTTTTTGTAGTGAGGTGGATGGACCTAGAGTCTGTTATACAGAGTAAAGCAAGTCAGAAAGAGAAAACAAATACCATATGCTAACGCATATATATGGTATCTAAAAAAAAAAGAAAAAAATGGTACTGATAAACCTAGTTGCAGGGCAGGAATAAAGAGGTAGATATAGAGAATGGACTTGAGGACATGGGCTGGTAGGGTGAAGCTGGGGTGAAGTGAGAGTAGCATCAACATACATACACTACCGAATGTAAAATAGTTGGCTGGTGGGAAGCAGCCGCATAGCACAGAGAGATCTGCTCCGTGCTTTGCGATGACCTAGAGGGGTGGGATAGGGAGGATGGGAGGGAGACACAAGAGGGAGGGGATATGGGGACATATGTATGCATATGGCTGATTGGCTTTGCTGTGCAACAGAAACTAACACGGTACTGTGAAGCAATTATACTCCAATAAATATCTATTAACAAATTAATTAATTAATTAAAGGAAAGGTCAAAAATCACTCTTCCCTCAGGTTCCTGCAAAGTCAAAATGAACAGGATGGGAATTCTGTAATTTTTAATGGGCCTGGAGATGACCAAGGAAGGGACTCCCACATCCCACTCAGTGAGGCAGAGCACCTGTGAAGGCAGGGGGATAGACTGTGCATTAGAGGTGGCCATTTTTCAGGGAGATGCATGAGGTCAGGAGACCATAGATGGTCACTTAGCTGGATGCCCCCAAACCATCAAACAGGCCACCCATGGAGTCAGAAGCTGGATGTGTTCATTGGACAGACGACGTGAGGACTGACCAACAGAGAAGTGAACCAAACCAGACTCACAGCCTGTCACCAATTTGTTCACAGGCTCCTTTTGTGCAAATATTCTTTGGTCTTTTCTGACACAGATTTAAATCAGGTTTGAGAGTAGGAGGAAAGGGAGTTTGGGAAGAGTGTTGAAAGGGAAAGAGATCATGGAAATGAGTCATGGGAAAGGGAAAAGAGTCATGGAATATGACTGTATTCACCCAAAGGACCCTAAGTTTTAATCTGGAAGTTACTGAGAAAATTGTAGGGCTGGAGAACATTTATCAAATCACTACTGATTGAGACTGGGACCATGTTGAAGAAAACCAAGAACAATTCTAAAATAAATACATAAAGGAGTTTCATGTTCACCCATAGCTGAATGTTGACTGCATAATTTTGAGCTCTTCATACCCAGTAATGTACATTATAGTAGGGTGCTTTACAAACATTGTCTAATAAAAATACCTAATTTATCACTAATTAGATAGTAATTGTGTCTCCGTGCTAAGAGATAAAATGTTCAAATGTGTCTCCCTCTGAAATTGGGTGTAGGCACCATAATGGCCGTTCATTAATGTTCCTGCAATCTCTGAGGTCCAAATGTAGTTATCACATGGAATCATCCAAAGTCACACATGGTATGCCCCAAACCATCTGCCTCATACCTTTACAAACTGAAAAGGAAGTTAGAAACTGAGATGCCTCTTCCCAATCTCAATCCTGAAGACTGAAGCTTAGAAACGGCATTAAAACGTTTACTACACGCCCACTAAGACACATTTTGTTTATTATTATTTCTACTTAGACTTTGCATCAGGTTCTGCCTTAACATATTTTACACAGTCAGTAAATACGACTTGATTCAGCACCGAAGGGAAATATTTCTGGGATCATTTCCTTCTTGACATCCTCATATTAATGACTGTTTGCTTATGTCTTGGCTGACATGAATTTGAAACAAACCAAACTTTATAATTCGTGCCTTCAAATTTGAGTTATTTGTCAGTGAAGATGGTATTCCTAAATTGCAATTTCCAAACTGGATTTTTCACCATGTTTTATGAAAAGGGCATAGCAGTCTGCAAATCTCTGGTTCAAAATTACATGTTTCTCTCTATCATCACAGTGCCTAAGCTATGTTCTGTCCCTTTATAAGTCTATTTCTGATCTCTGACTCCTGTCAAAATTGATCCTGTACAGGTCAGTCTGACCCATAAACTACACGAAATTGTTTTTGAGGTTTGAGGCCTTAATATCAGTTAACGTCTAAATCTGCCATTAAATGTTGCTATGTGCTTTTTGTTCCACGGTAATTACCACCTTCGTCATCATATTCAAGTCTTGATAGGCAATGTTGCTTTGAAACTACTAAGAGAAAACATATTTTTTAAACCACATAGTGTATTTCTTTTGGAAATTAAGTACTGATATTTACACCTAACTGGAGACTTCCATAATTTTTGTTTTCTTCTTTATTCTTAAAGGAATGACTGTTGTTGTAATTCATGTTGCTTACGTGTGGTTTCCTGGCTTCTCATTCTTGAACATGAGTAGGCTCTGCCGTGTTAGAAAATTTCCCTGATATCTTCAGATACACGAAGTCAGTCATTGCGATTCTTTCTGTAACCATCAAGTGAGTGTGGGATGGTCTGGTTATTTCTAGGTTTGAAACTACAAATGTAGCTTCTAATCCAGTTTCTACTTAATCATGGGGTGACTTGGGACATATCACTTAACCCTTTGTGTATTACTTTCCCTCTGTTATAAAAATGAGGATGTAATAATAACTACTCAAAGAGTATTAAATTCAATGTGTAAAAAACAGCTGAATCATAGTTAGTATTCAAAAAACTTAACCTTTCTTCCTTTCTTTGTTTGCACTACAGGACATATTTTATTCCAGAATATATCAACCTCATATATTAGGTGTGATTTCTTTTTCCAAAAATTCTTGATACTGTGAACACCTTGGTATCAGCTTCTACCAACTTCCAAATGTTAAAATTTTGCTCCAGGAGTGCTCCAGTGCCCAGGAATTTGTGTGAGGCAAGGGCCCACACAGCAAGGTTACAACCAAGGTAACAGTGTTTCTTCTGGCATGGCATTTGGACACAAGTGCCTTTGAAAGTCTCCTTCATATGCACCCCCTAAAGAGATACTAGAGCTGTCTCCCTATAGAGAAAGGAAATCAAATGTTAAGAGTCAGAACGATGTGTTCACATATGGACACATTCTCCATTAAAAAAATCCAGTTCCTCTATTTCCAGTGAGACATTGTAGCAGGGCTGCACCCAGTCTATGAAAAGCGCAAGCCCCTGTGAACACTGTGTGTGCTTATCATCAGTATTTAAGACATGTCTGCTTATCCTCACTGTCACCTGTCTGTTCACAAGAAAAAGTATCTAAGAGCTCTCCCTTTATTTGAAAGTCAAATGTATTTCGGTATCTTTGCCACATCAATTTTACTTAAAGACTTAATTCCCCAAAGCCAAAATGACAAAATCCACAGCTTAGAGTCATATATTAAAATTTAAAGCCTCCGTTTAAATGAAGAAAGCTGTTAGGGGATCCTGTAGTCCATGAGTTGAAGACAATTATTTATTCTACAGGGATAATACTGATAATTTAAAATGTTCCTTCTTGGCCTTTAATGGATAGTAACCGGAATCATAGAATTTCTTCCAAAGTCTTTTTCTGCTCTTTGGTGAATCACATAGCAGATATAAACCCACCTCTTCCCCAAAGGAAAAAAGAAAAAAAAAAAAGCTCCAAGAATCATTGATCCAGGCTTGAAGCCAAGCAATCTATATTTAGTGCTTTCTCAACAAGCCACACAATAAAAATGTAAATGGAATGGTGCTACTTTCTCCTCTCACCTTTTTTCAGTGTCTAAGTTTGATGCTGTTTAAATTGTTTATTTTCAGACTATCTTCAAAGAACTTAGTTACTCCCGTGTAGGGGCCTTACTATCCCAATTTCACATTAAGCATAATTCCATGATTCTTATTGCTTTACAATACTTGACTTTCATAAAAATGTAAGGATAAACCTGAGGTATCCTCCTACTCTGGGTTGCTGAATTTGCGCAGAGTCAATGGGTCTCATCTAAGTCTTTCCCCCCCCAGTTTATTGAGATATACCTGATATATAAGGTCATGTAAGTTGAAGGTGTACAGTGTGTTGATTTGATACACATACATTGCAATATGATTACCACTGTAGTGTTAGCTAACATCTCCATCACATCATATAATTACCTTTTTGTTGTTGTAAGAACATTTCAGATCTAATCTTTCAGTGACTTTCAAGTATGTAGTACACTATTGTTATCTTTAATCATAATGCTGTCCATAGATCCCCAGAAAGAATTCATCTTCTAGTTGGAAGTTTGTACCCTTTGACCAGCATCTCTTCATTTTTCCTGCCTTCCACCCCTGGTAACCACCATTGTACTCTCTGTTTCCATGAGCTCGGCTTTTCTAGATTCCATACGTAAGTGATATCATATAGTATTTGTCTTTCTCTGCCTGACTTATTTCACTTAGTATTGTGCACTCAAGAGCCATTCACGTTGTCACAAATGACAGGATTTTGTTATTTCTCGTGATTGAATGATACTCCATATCTTCTTTTTTTAATTTATTTTTTGTTTAACATCTTTCTTGGAGTATAATTGTTTTACAATGCTGTGTTAGTTTCTGCTGTATAACAAAGTGAATCAGCTATATGTATACATGTATCCCCATATCTCCTCCCTCTTGTGGCTCCCTCCCACCCTCCCTATCCCACCCCTCTAGGTGGTCACAAAGCACCGAGCTGATCGCCCTGTGCTATGCGGCTGCTTCCCACTAGCTATCTATTCTACATTTGGTAGTGTATATATGTCCATGTCACTCTCTCACTTTGCCCCAGCTTCCCCTTCCCCCTCCCCGTGTCCTCAAGTCTATTCTCTACATCTGTGTCTTTATTCCTGTCCTGCCCCTAGGTTCTTCAGAACCCTTTTTTTTAGATTCCATATATATGTGTTAGCATACGGTATTTGTTTTTCTCTTTCTGATTTAATTCACTCTGTATGACAGTCTCAAGGTCCATCCACCTCACTACAAATAACTCAACTTTGTTTCTTTTTATGACTGAGTAATATTCCATTGTATGTATGTGCCACATCTTCTTTGTCCATTCATCTGTCGATGGACACTTAGGTTGCTTCCATTTCCTGGCTATTGTAAATAGTGCTGCAGTGAACATTGTGGTACATGACTCTTTTTCAATTATAGTTTTCTCTGGGTATATACCCAGTAGTGGGATTGCTGGGTCGTATGGTAGTTCTATTTTTAGTTTTTTAAGAAACCTCCATACTGTTCTCCATAGTGGCTGTATCAATTTACATTCCCACTAACAGTGCAAGACGGTTCCCTTTTCTCCACACCCTTTCCAGGATTTACTGTTTGTAGATTTTTTGATGATGCCCATTCTGACCGGTGTGAGGTGATACCTCATTGTAGTTCTGATTTGCATTTCTCTAATGATTAGTGATGCTGAGTGTCCTTTCATGTGTTTGTTGGCAATCTGTACATCTTCTTTGGAGAAAAGTCTATTTAGGTCTTCTGCCCATTTTTGGATTGGGTTGTTTGTTTTTTTCATATTGAGCTGCATGAGCTGCTTGTAAACTTTGGAGATTAATCCTTTGTCAGTTGCTTCATTTGCAAATATTTTCTCCCATTTTGAGGGTTGTCTTTTTGTCTTGTTTAAGTTTTCCTTCGCTGTGCAAAAGCTTTTAAGTTTCATTAGATCCCATTTTTTAATTTTTGTTTTTATTTCCATTTCTCTAGGAGGTGGGTCAAAAAGGATCTTGCTGTGATTTATGTCAGAGTGTTCTTCCTATGTTTTCCTCTGAGAGATTCATAGTGTCCAGTCTTACCTTTAGGTCTTTAATCCATCTTGAGTTTATTTTTGTGTATCGTGTTAGAGAATGTTCTAATTTCATTCTTTTATATCTAGCTGTCCAGTTTTCCCAGCACCACTTATTGAAGAGGCTGTCTTTTCTCCATTGTATATTCTTGCCTCCTTTATCAACAATAAGGTGACCATATGTGTGTGGGTTTATCTCTGGGCTTTCTATCCTGTTCCATTGATCTATATTTCTGTTTTTGTGCCAGTACCATACTGTCTTGATTACTGTAGCTTTGTAGTATAGTCTGAAGTCAGGGAGCCTGATTCCTCCAGCTCCGTTTTTCTTTCTCAAGATTGCTTTGGCTATTCGGGTATTTTGTGTTTCCATACAAATTGTGAAATTTTTTGTTCTAGTTCTGTGAAAAATGTCATTGGTAGTTAGATAGGGATTGCATTGAATCTGTAGATTGCTTTGGGTAGTACAGTCATTTTCACAATGTTGATTCTTCCAACCCAAGAACATGGTATATCTCTCCATCTGTTCGTATCGTCTTTAATTTCTTTCATCAGTGTCTTATAGTTTTCTGCATACAGGTCTTTTGTCTCCTTAGGTAGGTTTATTCCTAGGTATTTTATTCTTTTTGTTGCAACAGTAAATGGGAGTGTTTCCTTAATTTTTATTTCAGATTTTGCATCATTAGTGTACAGGAATGCAAGAGATTTCTGTGCATTAATTTTGTATCCTGCTACTTTACCAAATTCATGGATTAGCTTTAGTATTTTTCTGGTAGCATCTTTAGGATTCTCTATGTATAGTATCATGTCACCTGAAAACAGTGACAGTTTTACTTCTTTTCTGATTTGGATTCCTTTTATTGCTTTTTTTCTCTGGTTGCTGTGACTAAAATTTCCAAAACTGTGTTAAGTAAAAGTGGTGAGAGTGGGCATCCTTGTCTTGTTCCTGATTTTAGAGGAAATGGTTTTAGTTTTTCACCATTGAGAACGATGTTGGCTGTGGGTTTGTCATATATGGCCTTTATTATGTTGAGGTAAGCTCACTCTGTGCCTACTTTCTGGAGGGATTTTATCATAAATCGGTGTTGAATTTTGTCAAAAGCTTTTCCTGCATCTATTGAGATTATTGTATGGTTTTTATCCTTCAGTTTGTTAATATGGTGTATCACATTGATTGATTTGCATATATTGAAGAATCCTTGTATTCCTGTGATAAACCTCACTTGATCATGTGGTATGATCCTTTTAATGTGCTGTTGGATTCTGTTTGCTTGTATTTTGTTGAGGATTTTTGCATCTGTGTTCATCAGTGATATTGGCCTGTAGTCTTCTTTTTTTGTGACATCTTTGTCTGGTTTTGGTATCAGGGTGATGGTGGCCTCATAGAATGAGTTTGGGAGTGTTCCTCCCTCTGCTATATTTTGGAAGAGTTTGAGAAGGATAGGTGTTAGCTCTTCTCTAAATGTTTGATAGAATTCGCCTGTGAAGCCATCTGGTCCTGCGCTTTTCGTTTTTGGAAGATTTTTAATCATAGTTTCAATTTCAATGCTTGTGATTTTTCTCTTTATATTTTCTATTTCTTCCTGGTTCAGTCTGGGAAGGTTGTGCTTTTCTAAGAATTTCTCGATTTCTTTCATATTGTCCATTTTATTGGCATATAGTTGCTTGTAGTAATCCCTCATGATTCTTTGTATTTCTGCAGTGTCAGTTGTTACTTCTCCTTTTTCATTTCTAATTCTGTTGATTTGAGTCTTCTCCCTTTTTTTCTTGATGAGTCTGACTAGTGGTTTATCAATTTTGTTTATCTTCTCAAAGAACCAGCTTTTAGTTTTATTGATCTTTGCTATTGTTTCCTTCATTTCTTTTTCATTTATTTCTGATCTGATCTTTATGATTTCTTTCCTTCTGGTAACTTTGGGGGATTTTTGTTCTTCTTTCTCTGATTGCTTTAGGTGTAAGGTTAGGTTGTTTATTTGAGATGTTTCTTGTTTCTTGAGTTAGGATTGTATTGCTGTAAACTTGCCTCTTAGAACTGCTTTTGCTGCTCCCATAGGTTTTGGGTTGTCATGTTTTCATTGCCATTTGTTTCTAGGTGTTTTTTGATTTCCTCTTTGATTTCCTCAGTGATCTCTTGGTTATTTAGTAGTGTATTGTTTAGCGTCCATGTGTTTGTATTTTTTACAGATTTTTTCCTGTAATTAATGTCTAGTCTCATAGCGTTGTGGTCAGAAAAGATACTTGATACAATTTCAATTTTCTTAAATTTACCAAGGCTTGATTTGTGACCCAAGATATGATCTATTCTTGAGAATGTTCCATGAGCACTTGAGAAGAAAGTGTATTCTGTTGTTTTTGGATGGAATGTCCTATAAATATCAATTAAGTCCATTTTGTTTAATGTGTCATAAAAATATGGAATGCTTCACGAGTTTGCGTGTCATCCTTGCACAGGGGCCATGCTAATCTCTTCTGTATCGTTCCAGTTTTAGTATATGTGCTGCCGAAGCAAGCACTCCATATCTTCTTTATCCATTCTTCCACTGATGGACACTTAGGTTTCTTCCCTATGTTGGCTATTGTGACCAATGATGCAGTGAACATGCAAGACCAGTTCTTTATAGTTTATGAATTTTTTCTCCATGTAGAGCTTGTTTCAGGCAGCCTCTTCCTAGGGTAGATAATTTACCTTTCTGGAACACCACTAGATCATAAATTCCTTGTGAACATGGATCTATGTTTGAACCATCCATCTACCTAGAGACTAACACAGTGCATAAAGCATAATGATAGATAGCATTTATAAAATGCTGACTGTATGTCAGGAACTGTTTTACACTCTTTACATGCATTAATTTATTTAATCTTCAGAACTTGATGAAATGGGTATTACTATTGTCTTTACTTTACAGTTGAGTTAACCTGAAGTTAATCTGAAATACAGATGGTGATTTGGCCAGACCCATACAACAAGTATGTAAGGTAACAAAAATCTGAACCTAGGCAACTCTTGAGTTCTACCTTATAGTGTCAACTAGTGGAGCTAAGAATTCAGTGCATGTGTGTAGAATTAAATAAACTCCTCTGGAACCTAATAGAATTTCTTTAAAAAATGTAGATAATGCAGATGGGATGAAAACAAAAGTGAAAGAGAAATGTGTAGAATAAGGAAGTTGGAGAGTAGCATCAAAGAATAGGGGATAAGAAACAGTGAAGAAGGAAATTAGCCCAAGTGCAGGATTTCATGGTGCAAATAGGAGAAAAGAATTAAAAGAACCTGCTTGAGGTGAGGGGGGAAGGAATATTGGAAGAAGAGAATATTGAACAGAAAAAGCCTACGAAAACATTATTGGTGGGCTGGGAAAAGTATCACACTTTGAAATTTTTAAATAAAAATGTTTTATTTTTAAATAGCTATGCACTTGTGGTAAGATTATTTCTTCCTGTGTTACATTCACCATAATGTCTCAGACTCCCAATCGTGGTCCCATGTGAATCAATACCAGACACCTGTTCAGGTGAGATGCTAGGAGAATTATTTCACTGGACTACAGCTGTTGATGCTTTTTACTATCCACTGAGTCTTTATATTGTACAAAATCAGAAAAGGAAATGTTCACTAAGGATCCTTTTTGGTGCAGAAATACACTGTCAATCCTCTCCTTGAATACCTTTCCCAGACTCTGTCTCATTACCAGTTTTCCCTTCCCAGTAAATAATCTACCTTAATTATTTCTAACCAGTTTTTGTAGAGATTAGTTGGCCTGAAAGATGGTGGGAAAGCCCTGGTTATCATTCTTGTTGTGTGTTGTCTTGGCTACCTGAACATGTCCAGTTCACAACTCATATTCAATCAACACATATTTGCCCTCTTACATGCTTGTATCACCCACTGACACTAACACCCTTCCAAGGGAGGGGAGAGTGCTATTCTAAATTGACTAAAGTAGATTTGGAAGTGTCCCACCCCACCCCTGACTTCTTTTTCTCCTCTGTTTCTTTCTTTTAGATGATTTGAGGCTTTGTGATGCCTTTTTCCCCTTCTCTGGTTTTAGAAGTTATATATTCTGTTTCATTTCACCTAATGGTTGTCCATTATTTTTAACTTATAAACTTGATTTAACAGAGTTTAATGTGGATCAGTATCTCAGGCCTTTTCCAGAACAGTACGAAGATTTGGAACTCCTTAACTCCTGTCGTGCCCTCCTGACATTCATTATTTTTTTCCAGGCTTTGATATCTACCTTATGTTTATACTTTCCAATTTTATGCATTGTTATTTTTGTTTTAAAAGTCGTACCTGTTAAGTTTTACCTGCATATGATTAGCAAATGCTTTTCCCATTATTTCCTTCTAAATTCAGTCCTTCCTATTGCATCAATTTTCATCTGCTTGAGATACAACCTTTAGTAGTTCTTCCACCAAGCAAATCCTATTAGAGACCTCTCTCAGTCTGTTTCTGAACATGTTTTTAATCTTTGTTTAATACCAAATGATATAAGACATAGTTATTTGCTAGTTTTCCCCCAATTTATAATTATATTTTTTGTGAAAATCTCCAGATGAGAATTAAGAACCATTAAAACAGAATGATATTCTGAAAAGAAGCCATGAATTTCAAGTGTTGGAAGAAAGCCATTATTTCAAGGTTAAAACCTAATATAAATTATCTTAAAATTAGAAAAAAGAAGAGTGTTTAACTCAATAGCCTTTCAGAATAAGGCATTTAATTAGAAATCATGGCATTATCATGGAGGTCAAACAGTAGAGTACTGAAAGTTAATATTGAAAATTATATTTAAAGCAGAGAAGAGAGATGACACTGAACATTCTCATTATGTCTAGTACCAAATGTTGTTGAAAAAAGTAGATTGAAGTTTGAATACAAGTCCATAGTTTGTAATAGCAACAAGTACAGTGTCCATGTGGTGGTTTGCAGCTGAAGCACACAAATTTAAATGGGACTCTTTGAAAAAGCATTCACGCATATGCTTTATTTTTTAAATTTTTATTTTATATTGGGATAGAGTTGATCTACAACGTTGTGGTAGTTTCAGGTGTACAGCAAAGTGATTCAATTTTACATATACATATATGTGTTCTTACATATAGATACATATATCTATTCTTTTTCATATTCTTTTCCCAGCTAAGTTATTACAGAATAATGAGTAGAATTCCCTGTGCTATACAGTCGGTCCTTGTTGTTTACCTATTTTATTTTGAGTGGTGTGTGAGTGTTAATCCCAAACTCCTCATTTATCCCTCCCCCCACACCTTTCCCCTTCGGTAACCATAAGTTTGTTTTCTGTATCTGTGAGTCTGTTTCTGTTTTGTAAATATGTTCATTTGTATCTTTTTTAGATTTCATGTATAAGTGATATCATATAATATTTGTCTTTCTCTGTTTGACTTCACTTAGTATGATAATCTCTAGGTTCATCCATGTTGCTGCAAATAGCATTATTTCATTATATTTTATGGTTGAGTAATATTCCATTGCATATATACACCACATCTTTACCCATTCATCTCTCAATGGACATTGAGGTTGTTTCAATGTCTTCACTATTGTAAATACTGCTGCAATGAACATTGGGGTACATGTATATTTTTGAATTATGGTTTTCTCTGGAGTGGGATTGCTGAGTCATATGGTAGTTCTATTATTAGATTTTTAAGGAACCTCCATACTGTTCTCCATAGTGGTTGCACCAATTTGCATTCCCACCAACAGTGCAAGAGGGTTCCCTTTTCTCCACACCCTCTCCAGCATTTACTGTTTGTAAACTTTTTGATGATGGCTGTTCTGACCAGTGTGAGGTGATACTTCATTGTAATTTTGATTTGCATTTTTCTAGTAATTAGTGATGTTGAGCATATTTTTATGTGCCTTTTGGCCCTCTGTATGTCTTCTTTGGAAAAATGTCTACTTATATCTTCTGCCCATTTTTGATTGGGTTGTTCGTTTTTGTGATATTGAGCTGCATGACTTGTTTGTGTATTTTGGAGATTAATCCCTTGTCAATCACAACATTTGCAAATACTTTCTCCCATCCTGTAGGTTGTCTTTTCATTTTGTTTATGGCTTCCTTTGCTGTGCAAAAGCTTTTAAGTTTAATTAGGTCCCATTTGTTTATTTTTGTTTTTATTTTCATTACTCTAGGAGGTGGATCCAAAAAGATGTTGCTGTGATTTATGTCAAACAGTGTTCTGCCTATTTTTTCCTCTAAGAGTTTGATGGTGTCTGCCCTTACATTTAGGTCTTTAATCCATTTTGAGTTTATTTCTGAGTATGGTGTTAGAGAATGTTCTATATCACTCTTTTACATGTAGCTGTCCAGTTTTCCCAGCACCACTATTGAAGTGACTGTCTTTTCTCTATTGTATATTCTTGCCTCCTTTGTCATAGATTAATTGACCATAGGTGTGTGGGTTTATTTCTGGGCTTTCCTGTTCCGTTGATCTATAAGTCTGTCTTTGTGCCAGTACCATACTCTTGTGATTACTGTAGCTTTATAGTGTAGTCTGAAGTCCGGGGGTTTGATTCCTCCAGCTCTGTTTTGCTTTCTCCAGATTGCTTTGCTATTAGGGGTCTTTTGTGTTTCCATACAAATTTTGATTTTTGTTCTAGAACTGCAAAAAAGGCCATTGGTAATTTGATAGGATTTGCATTGAATCTGTAGATTGCCTTGGGTAGTATAGTCATTTTGACAATATTGATTTTTCCAGTCCAAGAACATAGTATATTTTTCCACCTCTTTGTGTCATCTTTGATTTTTTTCATCACCATCTTACAGTTTTTGGACTACAGGTCTTTTGCTTCCTTAGGTATGTTTATTCCTAGGTATTTAATGTTTTTTGATATGATGGTAAATGGGATTGTTTCCTTAATTTCTTCTTATGATCTTTTTTTGATAGTGTATAGAAATGCAACAGATTACTGTGTATAAATTTTGTATCCTGCAACTTTACAAATTCATTGATGAGCTCTAGTAGTTTTCTGGTAGCATCTTTAGAATTTTCTAGAATTTTATGTATAGTATCATGTCATCTGCAAACAGTGACACTTTTACTTGCACTTTTCCAATTGGATTCCTTTTATTTCTTTTACTTCTCTGATTGCCATCACTAGGACTTTCAAAACTATGTTGAATAGAAGTGGTGAAAGTGGACATCCTTGTCTTTTTCCTGATCTTAGAGGAAATGCTTTCAGCTTTTCACTGTACAGAATGATGTTGGCTGTGGGTTTGTCATATATGGCCTTTATTATGTTGAGGTAGGTTCCCTCTATGCCCACTTTCTGAAGATTTTTTATCATAAATTGGTGTTGAATTTTGTCAAAAGTTTTTCTGCATCTACTGAGATGATCATATAGTTTTTATTCTTCAATTTGTTAATGTGTTGTATCACACTGATTGATTTGCAGATATTGAAAAATCCTTGCATCCTGGGATAAATCCCTCTTGATCATGGTGTATGATCCTTTTAATGTATTGTCAGATTTGGTTTGCTAGTATTTTGTTGAGAATTTTTGTGTCTATGTTCATCAGTGATACTGGTCTGTAATTTTCTTTTTTTGTGGTATCTTTGTGTGGTTTTGATATCACGGTGATGGTGGCCTCATCAAATGAGTATGAGAGTGTTCCTTCCTCTGCAGTTTTCTGGAATAGCTTCAGAAGTATATATGTTAACTCTTCTCTAAATCTTTGAATGAATTCACCTGTGAAGCCAACTGCTCCTGGCCTTTTGTTTCTTCGAAGTTTTTAAATCACAGTTTCAATTTAAGTATTTTTCATTGGTCTGTTTATATTTTCTATTTCTTTCTGGTTCAGTCTTGGGATATTGTACTTTTCTAAGAATTTGTCCACTTCTTCCAGGTTGTCCATTTTATTGGCGTATAGTTCCTTGTAGTAGTCTCTTATGATCCTTTGTATTTCTGTGGTGTTAGTTGTAACTTCTTTTTCATTTCGGATTTTATTGATTTGAGCCCACTCCCTTTCTTTCTTGATGAATCTGGCTAAAGGTTTATCAATTTTGTTTATCTTCTCTAAGAACCAGCTTTTAGTTTCATTGATCTTTTCTATTGTTTTCTTTGTTTGTTACTCTTTCATTTATTTCTGCTCTGATCTTTATGATTTCTTTCCTTCTACTAACTTTGTGTTTTGTTAGTTCTTCTTTCTCTAATTGCCTTAGGTGTAAGTTTAGATCGTTTATTTGAGATTTTTCTTGTTTCCTGAGGTAAGATAGTATTGCTATAAACTTCCCTCTTAGAACTGCTTTTGCTGCATCCAATAGGTTTTGGATCATCATGCTTTTGTTTTCATTTGTCTCTAGGTATTTTTATATTTCACCTTTGATTTTTTCAGTGATCCATTGGATGTTTAGTAGCATATTGTTTAGCCTCCACGTGATTGTGTGTTTTACAGTTTTCTTCTTGTAGTTGACTTCTAATATCATAGTGTTGTGGTCAGAAAAGATGGTTGATATGATTTCAATTTTCTTAATTTTCTGAGGCTTGCTTTGTGTCCCAGCATGTGATAGACCTGGAGAATTTTCCATGTGCACTTGAAAAGAATGTGTATTCTGCTGCTTTTGGATGGAATGCTCCATAAATATCAATTAAGTCTATTTGGTCTCATGTGTCATTTAAGGCCTGCTTTTCCTTATTAATTTTCTGTCTGGATGATCTGTCCATGAATTACAGGGGTATTACAGGGGCATTACAGTCCCCCACTATTAATGTGTTACAGTTGATTTTTCCTTTTATGGCTGTTAGAATTTGTCTTACATATTGAGGTGTTCCTGTATTGGGTAATATATATTTACAATTTTTGTATCTTCTTTTTTGGATTGATCACTTGATCATTATGTTGTGTCCTTCTTTGTCTCTTGTAACAGTCTTTATTTTAGAGTCTCTTTTGTCTGATATGAGTAGTGCTACTTCAGCTTTCTTTTGAATTCCATTTGCATGGAATACCTTTTTCCATCCCCTCACTTTCAGTCTGTATTTGTCCCTAAATCTGAAGTGGATCTCTTGTAGACAACATATATACGGGTCTTGTTTTTGTATCCATTCAGCCAGTCTGTGTCTTATGGATGGACCATTTAATCCATTTACATTTAAGGTAATTATCAATATGTATGTTCTTATTGCCATTTTGTTAATTGTTTTGAATTTGTGTTTGTAGGTCTTTTTTCTCCCCTTCCTTTGTTGTTCTTTTGTCTTGCAATTTGATGAATATCTTTAGTGTTGTGTTTGGATTCCTTTTGTGTGTGTGTTTGTGTGTATCTATTGTAGATTTTTGGTTTGCTGTTACTATGAGGTTTTGATATAGCAGTCCATATATATATATATATATATATATATATATATATATACGATTGTTTTAAGTTGCTGGTCTCTTAATTTCAAATGCCTTTCCAATATCCTGCATTTGTACTCTCCTCTTCTCATGATTGCTGGTTTTGATATCATATTTGTGTGTGGATGATTTGCTACCTTTACTGTATGTTTGCCTTTACTGGTGAGCTTTCCCATTTGTAATTTTCTTGTTTCTAGTCATGGGCTTTTCTTTTCCACCTAGAGACATTCCTTTAGCATTTGTTGTAAAGCTGGTTTGGTGGTGCTGAATTCTCTTAGCATATGCTCCATCGAATCTGAATGAGAGCCTTGCTGGGTAGAGTATTCTTGGTTGTAGATATTTCCCTTTCATCACATTAAAAATATTGTGCCACTCCCTTCTGGCCTACAGAGTTTCTGCTGAAAAAATCAGCTGATAACCTTATGGGGATTCCCTTGTATGTTATTTGTTGCTTTTCCCCTGTTGCTTTTAATATTTTTTCTTTGTCCTTAATTTTTCTCAATTTGATTACTATGTGTCTCCATGTGTTCCTCCTTGTGTTTGTCCTGCCTGGGACTCTCTGTACTTCCTGGACTTGGGTGACTGTTTCCTTTCCCATGTTAGGGAAGTTTTCAACTATTATCTCTTCCAATAGTTTCTCAGGCACTTTCTCTCTCTCTTCTCCTTCTGGGACTCCTATAATGTGAATGTTGGTGCATTTAATGTTTCAGAGGTCTTTTAAAATGTCTTCATTTCTTTTCATTCTTTTTTTTTTTTTATTCTCTTCTGCAGCAGTGATTTCCACCCTTCTGTCTTCTAGCTCAGTTATTCTTTCTTCTGCCTCATTTATTCTGTTATTCCTTCTAGTGTATTTTTCATTTCACTTATGGTATTGTTCAATTCTGTTTGTTCTTTACATCTTCTGTTTGTTAAACATTTCTTGTATCTTCTCAGTCTGTGCCTCCATTCTTTTTCTGAGAGCTTGGATCATCTTTACTATCATTACTCTGAATTATTTTTCAGGTAGATTGCCTATCTCCACTTCACTTAGTTGTTCTTCTGGGATTTTATCTTGTTCCTTTGTTGGGAGCATATTCCTCTGCCATCTCATTTTGTCTAAATTTCTGTGTTTGTGGTCTGTGTTCTGCAGGCTGCAGGACTGTAGTTTCTCTTGCTTCTGGTGTCTGACCACCACCACCACCCCCCCCCCCCGGTGGGTGAGGCTCATCTAGAGGCTTGTGCAGGCTTCCTGGTGGGAGGGACTGGTGCCTGCCCGCTGGTGGGTGGAGCTGGGTCTTGTCCCTCTGGTGGGCATGACCATGTTAAGGAGTATGTTTAGAGGCAGCTGTGGACTCAGGAAGACTTTAGGCAGCCTGTCTACTGATAGGTGGGCATGTTCCCATCCTGTTGGTTATTTGGCCTGAGGAGTCCCAGCACTGGAGCTTATAAGCTGTTGGGTGGGACCAGGTCTTGGGATCAAAATGGCAGCCTCCAGGAGGGCTCATACCAATGAGTACTCCCCAGTACCTCCACCACCAGTGTCCTTGTCCCCACAGTGAGCCACAGCCGCCCCCCTACACCTCCCCAGGAGACCCTCCAAAACCAGCAGGTAGGTCCGGCCCAGGTTCCTATGAAGTCACTGCTTTTTCCCTGGGTCTTGATGTTCACAAGACCTTTTGTCCTCCCTCCAGGAGTGGAGTTTCTGTTTCCCCCAGTCCTGTGGAATTCCTGCAATCAAGCCCTGTTGGCCTTCTAAGCCAAATGCTCTGGGGGCTTCTGATGCCAGCCCCCAAGGCTGGGATGCCTGACGTGGGACTTAGAACTCTCACTCCTGTTGGAGATCCTCATAATTATTTTCCAGTTTGTGGGTCACCCACCTAGTGGGTATGGGATTTGATTATATCACATATGCACTCCTCCTACCACCTCGTGTGGCTTCTTCTTTGTCTTTGGCTGTAGGGTATCTTTTTTTGGTAGGTTCCAGTCTTTTTTGTCAATAGTTCTTTGGCAGTTAGTTGTGATTTTGGTGTTTTCATGAGAGGAGGTGAGCTCAAGTCCTTCTACTCTGTAATCTTGTCTTCAACCCACGCATCTGCTTTAAATAAACATTCAACCTACAGAACATTCACTCCCTTCTCCCTTTGTTGTCACCATTTATGTTCTCTACTCTTTTCTACATATTCAACTCCTACTTTCCATTGAGGGCTCAAGTCCCACTTTCTCTTGAAAGCTTTTCCACATCAACGTAAAGTTCTGTATCTTTTAGAGCACTGATTATTTATTCTGGCCACCAAATACTACATTGTTGACAGATAGCTTTCTGAGTCTTACTTTGCCAACTGAATTTTGAGAACACACTTGAGATTAGAGGCCATGCCCTTTACTTCTCTGTAACTATCATGGGTCTTCCTGTGTCACATCACACATGTGATTCTTATTGCATTTTTAAAAGTACAGTAGTAAACACTAGCCACTTTGGAAAAAGGAGGACAGAAGGATACAAGTTGATCAGAAGGACATTTTCTGCCCTCATGAACCTAACAAAGTGGGTTCTCCACTGGAGGGGGCATATATACATACATACCTAATATAAGTGGAGAATAATTCATTTTAAGACCATACATGAGCAATTGGACAGTAAGGAAATACAAGCTAGTTATCAAAATAATTTGAAGAGTAACATTCCCATAGAATACATTCAGTCAGAAGTTGATCACATAGGTTTTTTTTTTTAAGATTTTTTTTTTAATTAATTAATTTTATTTATTTATTTTTGGCTGTGTTGGGTCTTCGTTGCTGCGTGCGGGCTTTCTCTAGTTGTGGCGAGCAGGGGCTACTCTTCGTTGAGATGCATGAGCTTCTTATTGCAGTGGCTTCCTCATTGCAGAGCATGGGCTCCAAGCGCGTGGACTTCGGTAGTTGCAGCACGCAGGCTCAGTAGTTTTGGCACATGGGCTTAGTTGCTCCGCAGCATGTGGGAACTTCCCGGACCAGGGCTCGAACCCATGACCCCTGCATTGGCAGGCAGATTCTTAACCACTGCGCCACCAGGGAAGCTCGATTACATAGGTTTTAACGTGTATGTTTTCTAAAGGTAAACTGGACCTTTCGCATACAAGCAATCCCTGTTGATAGTGTTGTTTTTGGTTTTCTGAGATCATCTTTTTCCACAGTGTATTCTGAGGGGTATAAATTTAAATACATTGAGAATTTTATTTAAGAGGAGCCCCAAAGTACTCCCTTGAGAAAGGAAGGACCATCAAACAGATGTTAAAATAGGAAGGAGCTTTGTAAATTCCAAATAAGTAGCAGAACTGTTTATGCTAAGTAAGTGACCTTTTTTGTCCATTATAGACTTATCTTCTGGTTTCTTCCAGAAGTAGCCTAACAGATATAAGTACTATTCAGCAAAAATAACAACTACATTTTATGTGGAAAGGATTTGATGCATTACATCAGGCCTCTTTAAGTAAAGTATTTTCAGATTTTTACCTGGTGACATTGATTTCAATAAGGTCCATAAAAATGTCCTCTATAGGCTAGTTTAATGCCAACAAAAGTGTAGTTATCTTTTTAAAAAAAGTTCTCTTTACTCAACAGAATAAATGTTCTGTCATAGCAAGGAGAAAGGCTATACATGAGTTAATTTCTACATATAAATTTTTTAAGTACAGATAACATAACATTTACACTTTCTATGTCATTATTTTAAAAAATTCTTGTCCTGGCACAAAAAAATCCAGGAAATTAAAGCATGTTTATTACTAGGAATTTGCAGTGTCTTGTGTCTAAACAATACCAAAGGACCCATTTCTAATCTGACTTGGAAAATTCAGCAACTCCTGATTTTTGACTTAAGATTTTCAAAAATCTGCCTGGGGATAAAAAGGTCCATAATAACCAGGAAAAGAAACTACAGGGACAATTAAGAGAAAAAGAAAAAGTGCCAAGTGTTGAATTTGGTAAAGTCATAACAGGTTAGTCTGTGGCAATAAACAATGTAAAACAGAAATTGTTCCCTCTCCAAGAGATTTCCTGTGTAATTGAAATTAAATACAAGGAAATGTACCAAGACATAACTTTGATTTATTCTTCACTGAAGAAGGAAGAAAATCGCAGGGATCAAAATTAAATAATAACTGTGATATCTCTTTCCTAGCATATTCTCTAATGAAAAGAAATAATTTCAGAAATATGCCCTTAGTTAGCATGACTATACATATGTGTGTATATATACAGATTTAAATGTTTATGTATGTATCCATGTGTGTGCGTGTGTGTCTGTGTACAAGTGTGTGTGTGCATATACAAATATATGAATATAGTTGTAAATAAGATGCAAACTACTGTGGCTATAAAAAAATTAAACATAAGAAATGTCATCATGAGTAAAAGATTGTATTTTTCCCCTTCCCATATTCTATAAGTACCACTAGTATCATAAAATAATTTCTGGGGAAAAACAATTATAATCCATGATTAGGTTTATATATCTAAAATCCCCCCCCCCCAATTAGGAATATATATCTGACATCTATTTTTCTCTATGAATGTATCAATTACAAATGCAAATATGTAGTGGCCTGCCCACACAAAATACTACCAATGCTTTTTGCTACAGAATATACATCCTACTATATTGAAAAGTAATTGCCTATTTTATTTAATATTAAATTTTCTGTCTACTTCTCTAGGTCAATAAATTTAGAATTCCACAAACAAATCTATTTTCTTTCAAAAATTCCCTTCATGATTGTATTCCTTTTGGTTATTCCCTACCTACTATCCTTTTCCATCTTCAAAATGAAGAATTCTTCAGTCTTTGATTATTTTTGATTATTTGGTTCCTCTTTGAACTGTCTTTATTTCCTTTAATAGCCAGACTATATTTAGAACCCAGAACTTCAAGTAACAGCCTATTTTATTTATATGTACACCTAGAGGAGAATATTTATCTTTCTACTTTGAATAATGCCCAGCTCTTTGTGGTATTTTCTGGTTGTATATTAAACATATTACCTACTATGAATAGATAATATCTTCTATAGGGCCAGTGATTTTATTGAGTAAAGAACAGATTTCAATTCCTCACTGTTAATTTCCTTCTTTAAAAAATATCTATATTTTCTAGTAAAAAATATTTTTTCTCTCTTTACCCCACAAATGCAGTAGTGTTTCTTTTTTGTAAGGTCTTTTTGGGGCCTGAAATGTGAAATTAAAATAGACAACCCATGTTGTCTCTCATAACTCCTGCATTCTGTGTGTGTCATGTGTGGACTCATGTAAAAGTTCATAAACCTCTAAAGTCCTTTCCCCTTGTCTCTATACAGACTTGTTTTTCTCTCAACTATGTTACTCTTTGCCCAATAGGTTATATTCAGTAGTTTTATCCTTTGCTACAGACCTTGCCAATTCGTAAAATGATAAAGTGAACCTATATTTCCTGTGCTTACTTGGCTAGTTTAGATGAATCAGTTTATACTATGGTAAATTAAAACAAACAAGCAAATAAATAAATATCAGTGGCTTGAAACGTCATCTTCTCAAATTGTAGTATTCTCCATATTAGGTACAGTATGCTAGCTGCTGTAGGAAAGGGCTCCTTAATTTACCGTGGCTCAAACACAATAGATACCTTCCTCTTCCTGTTGAGAGGTCATGAGGTGAAGGAGATAAAGAGGTTGGCAGGGTGACCTTCTTCCAACCTGTCATGCAGGAACCCAGTGGGAGGATATGTTTCCATTGGCAACATATCTGCAGAGGCCACTTTGGGATCAGGTCCACTCCATACAAGAGAAAGTCAAAAATAACAGGGAAGAATAAGGATGGGAGTTTTTAATGATCCAGTCCTAGAAATGGTACCTACCACTTCTAGGTACATTTTATTGGTGAAAACTGTATCATACCTAAATAAAAACAAACACACAGATACAATTATAAATATAACAACATAACATAAAATATAATGTAATATAATACAATACAGTACAATATAATACAATGTAATATATAATAACAACATAATGACCATATCTAATGACAGGGAAGAAGCCAGGAATGTATGGTGTACTGCGTTTCTGTTACCGAACCAAACTCAGGGCCACTTGCCCGAGTGCATTAAAGCCAATCTGCTGACACCGGGTCGTGGTGAAGGAAAGTGCAGTGTTTACTGCAGATGCCAAGCAAGGAGTCCAGGCAGCTAGTGCTCAAAAAGGCGTGAACTCCCCGATGGCTTTCAGGAAGGGGTTTTAAAGCACCCGATGGCTTTCAGGAAGGGGGGTTGTGGGGTGTGTGATCAGCTCGTGGACATTCTTCTGATTGGCTGGTGGGGAGGTAATTGGGAGTCAACATCATCAACCTTCTGGTTCCAACCTGTCTGGGGTCTATGTGTTTGTGGGCAGCATGCAGTTAACTTCTCCCACCTGGTGGGGTTTTAACATCTGCAAAACAGCTCAAGGACATGGTTCAGAATATTATCTATAGCCCTTGAGTAGAAACTAAAGGTCCTTGACATTGTTTAATGGCTAAACAATTATTATTTTGTCTTGCTTGACTGTTTTCCTTTCTTTCTGCATCTTCTCACTTCTCTGGTTAAACTTACTCTTTGACTAAAGTTTTTCTATAGACTGAAGGCTGGCAGAGGACATGGTGGGGGGGGGGGTCTGTCCTGGGAAGGCCTCATAGAGTCCTGCTCAGTTACATTCCCAGGAAGGTGAAAAAAAAAACCTTTTTGTAGGATAGCTGGCAGTCTCTGTCCCATCTATTTTACTCAGCAACATTGTCCCAACATCAGGAAAGGTGTAGTTGGAAGACACTAGCTACAGGCAGTTTATGGGTAACTATTTCAGGGTCTGCCATGTGCCTGAATATATTCAGCTGCTAGCTTCCAGAGCTGTTTGGGGCTCAGGCATAACTGTGTAATGGTTCTGACCTGGTGCCATCATGGTGTCATCACAGTTTACTGATAAACTTATTCGACGGTAGTCAAGTGTTCACAGCATAAATGTGCCAAAGTGAGACTGAGAGTTAAAACTATCCTTAATGACCCCCGACCTCCACATTCCCATCAACAACTTACTTGATTTTTTCATAAGTCCTTTTCTTGGAGAAAGGAGGCTGGCCCAGTATCAGGCTCTTTGGTGGTTAAAGTGAATTATCAGATATGATGAATTCTTTTTTTACTGGGGGTTGCTATTTTTTTTCTTCCTTGAGCTCCAAATTAATGAGATTTATAACATTAAGTTTATAAAATACTAAGTTAATGAATTATAATGAGGAATAAGAATATTCCATTGTAAAGCTGCCATTAAGACTGAAAGGGAGAGCTCTATGATGAAATTCATGTCATAATTCAAGTGACTAAGGAAAGCAGAGGTTATAAGAGGAAAAATGTTCATGGGAGAAAACTTGCTTTATGCCCATTAGAAGACTCTAGAGGAAAATATTATTTTACTTTGAAATTAGCTCATGGCTCTATTCAGAACAAGCAGATCTGGATTTGTGAGTTTACTCTAAGCCCAAGAATTTCTATTTGAAAACTGAGCAGTACTGAAAAAATGGCTAGACATGAGATAACTGCCACTCGTGTCTATGTGTGGTTATGAAAGCAGGTGCCTTACCAAGTTCTGCCTCTCAGAACATGGTGACCCTCCTATTTTTGGAGCTTTTCAACCCAATTTTCATGCTTCTTCACCTCAGCCTGTCCCTAAACCAGATACCTGGTTTCACCTGGCAGCCGGGCTTTCTCAAGGGAGTGTTTTAGCAGCCCCCTCTACTCTCCCACGCAGCCCCTGCTGTCAGTACTTCTCTGCCTGGTAGCAGTGCACCCCCTGCTGTCACTACTTCTCTGCCTGGTAGCAGTGCCACAAAGACTTGTTCCTGCAGGCAGTCAAATGCCAAAAAATGGCAGAGTGATCTACTGACATTAGGACTGCTTCTTCTGTGCCCTGTTAGTGTGAAAAGTAACTGCTGACACAGGAATTTCCAGCATTCTGCTTTCAGCGTGAGATTTTATTGTGGGTGTATCTTCCCTGTCCCTTGATTATGACATATATCTGTTGGATAAGGTTGCCTTTATGTGAAGAACTGTGTTGATTTGTACATTACTAATATAATGAAATGACTTATATCCATGAACTATATGTAGAAATGTGTGGGAAAAAGAGTTAATAATAGCTACCATTGTTTACTTTTATGTGCCTTTCAATTATTGAAGTATATGTTACCTAAGTTAATCCTCCCAAAAATGGTTTCTGGATTTTTATACTTGTTTTACAAATGAGAAGATAATTTTTCAAATTTGTGCAAGTTGCACAAGCTCACCCGGTAACTCCTAAGTAGGAGACAAGCTTAGATCACAGGTCTGTCCAGGGCCGACGCCCATTGTGTTAATAACAACTAGTCTATCTTTTTTATTTTATTGAAGTACAGTTGATTTATAATGTGTTAATTTCTGCTGTACAGCAGAGTGATTCAGATATATATATATATATATATATGTATATATATATTTCCCTTTTCATATTCTCTTCCATTATGGTTTATCACAAGGTATTGAAAATAGTTCCCTGTGCTATACAGTAGGACCTTGTTGTTTATCCATTCTATATATACTAGTCTGCATCTGCTAATCCCAAACTCTCAACCCTTCCCTCCCCTTCCACCTCCCCCTTGGCAAACACAGTCTGTTCTCTAGTCTGTGAGTCTGTTTTTGTTTTGTACATATGTTCATTTATGTAGTATTTTAGATTCCACATATAAGCGATGTCATTTGATACTTGTCTTTCTCTGTCTGACTTACTTAGTTTGATAATCTCTAGCTCCATCCACATTGCTGCAAATGACATTAGTTCATTCTTTTTTATGGCTGAGTAATATTCCATTGTATATATGTACCACATCTTCTTTATCCATTCATCTGTTGATGGACATTTAGGTTGCTTCCGTGTCTTGGCTATTGTAAATAGTGCCACAATGAACCCTGGGGTACATGTATCTTTTTGAATTAGAGTTTTCTCCAGATACATGCCCAGGAGTGGGATTGCTGGGTCATATGGCAACTCTATTTTTAGTTTTCTAAGGAACCTCTGTACTGTTCTCCATAGTGGCTGCACCAATTTACAGTCCCACCAGCAGTGCAAGAGGGTTCCCTTTTCTCCACACCCTCTCCAGCGTTTATTGTTTGTAGACTTTTTAATGTTGGCCATTCTGACTGGTGTGAGGTGGTACCTCCGTGTAGTTTTGATTTGCATTTCTCTAATAATTAGCGATGTTGAGCATCTTTTCATGTGCCTCTTGACCACCTGTATGCCTTCTTTGGAGAAATGTCTCTTTAGGTCTTTGCCCATTTTTTGATTGGGTTGTTTGTTTGTTATTGAGTTGTATGAGCTGTTTCTATATTTTGGAAAGTAAGCCCTTGTCGGTCTCATAATTTGCAAATATTTTCTCTCAGTCAGTAGGTTGTCTTTTTGTGTCATTTTCAACTAGTCTATCTTGACTTCAAATACATATTTTCACGTTGACTCTCAACATGAAGTGAGCAAACTAGAAACATTTTATATTTTGAAGGAAATTTAGAGATCCCTTTATCTAAAGCAGTTATTTTATGGAGACCCAGAGAAATGAAATGTCCCTATTTCAGCGTAAATTAATTGGTCAGCAGCACAGCACAGACAAGAACTAGAGTGAATATTCTTGCCGCTATGACATGTAGCCTCGATGACTCACTGAACTCTTTCAAACCTGGTTCTTTCAGCATCTGAGTGGAAAGACTCTAAGCTTAATAGCAACATACTAATTGGTAATATTATATCATTAAGTTTACGCTCTGAATTCAAGAGACTCATAAATAAGGTTAAATAAGACAATTCATGAAAATAGTAACCGGACTCAGACTTTCAAGAAGAGCATAGAGGAAAAACAAACAAAATGCACTCATCCTTGATCACATCCCAGATTAGAGCATGTTCATACTCCCACACAGAGAGACCCACTGAGAAAGACACTCTCAGCAGAGGCCCCCGCACTCGAGAAGAGACATCCACACTGAGAAACAGCATTGCTGCTCACCTAGTCTTTGTTGTCATGAGCTGGTGAACTACCCACCTTATTCCAACTCAAGACTGATCACCGTGGGCTTTAAGAGGATGCTGCATGCCACCATTAGCATGGCACGTGCTCTGAGCAATTTTTTTTCCATCCACGGTGATTGACTAGTGTGGTTCTGTCCTTCTGACCAAGGGCATGCATTTTCAAGACAGCTGGCCAGGGTTTGGGATGCATTCTGCAGCTGTGACAGGGCCAAGGTACATGCCCACATGGGGAAGACCTCATGCTCTCAACTTAATTAGCTTCAAGCCTCACACACTAAGCCAAATGGACATAGAGCACTCCCATGAAGCCCTGCGCATCTATGCACATCACTCATACTCAACTATAGACAAGACAGATGCCCTTTGCATATGCAAACCACTGTTATATGTCCTATAAAGAGTTTTTGAGACCACTCCGAGTTAACCCCTGAAGAGAAAATGTAGGGACAGATCAATCCAACCAAATCTTCTTCATGGTACATGATCAGATTAAAAACATTCAATAAATGAGATACTTGCCAAAAGCAAGATCAAAGCATAATGTTAGAGAATTCCTTTTCCCACCAATATTTTGTTAATGTGATTGTTCAGCTTAGGGTCACTGATTCTAAACTCGTCGATACTAATCTCCGAGTCTCCAGCTTCCTTGAAGCTAAGACACATTCCTTCCTGAACCTGTCTGTGAGACTTTGAGACAGCATATGTGATTGAGTTAGAATTCAGCCTTTGACTAGCTACATGTAGGCAAATCCCAACTGCTCTGTGCTTTGATTTCATCAGCTTAAAATGGAAGACTCAGGCTTGCTCATAGCTCAGATACCCCAATTTCTCAATGTCTCAGACTTTACAACCTACTTTTTCCTTTACTGTGCTATCAGTAGACAAAGCTCCTCCCAGACTATTCAACCAAAGAATAAACCTATGTCTGTACTATGACCTTCAAGGCTGTGCATGAACTACCCGCTCCCTGATTACCTCTCCGTCTTGGTTTCCTACTTCTCTCCTCCTTGTTCTCCGCGTCTCTCTGGCCTCCTTGCTTTCCCTCCTGCACACCAGGCACCCTCCAGAACCGCCTTCGTACTGATTGGAATGCTGTCCCTCTAGATGCCCATGGGACTTGCCCTCTCATTTCTGTTAGAAGTTTCTCCTTCATCACCTTCTCGGGGGGCATTCTCTGCCACCTTTCGGAGGAAATATTAATCCTTTCCCCCACACTGACTCCCCATCTCCCTTCTCCCACTTTCTTTATTCTCCTTAACATTTACTGCCCAAACACTGTATTATTTTTCCTAACTATCATGATTATTACATGTTCCTGCCCCCCATGCAAACTCTGTTAGGGGAGGGATTTGTGTCTGTTTCATTTACTGCTACATCTATTCCAATGCCTGGCATAGAGCAAGTAGTCATTAAATGTTTGTTGAATGAATGAATGAAGCTAATGTCTTGTTAACAATCCTGTTTAGGGCCCCTTGTCCATATATTTCTGTTACCTTAAATGGTTTGGCTACTTGGTTATATTTCATATTTGAAAGGGCCCAACCAAAGCAAACGCATTTTATTTTTGTTTTTTAAAGCTGGTCTTTGGGAGTGAGGAAAGAGTAATCATACTTCTTTTCAAGCTCATCTTATTCTTATTTGTCAAAAAGACGTGCATTATTCCACACTTGATACTCCAAAATGGATTTATCTGATGGAGGCATTGCTTCTTGTAGCTTCCACAGCTACCACCAGAGAGAAATCTTGGAGAGATAGTGTTTAAATTCAGGTCCCAATTGTGACTCTCCTGAATGCAAATTGAGTGTGAATTTATTAGAAACCATCAGTGGGATAAATGTTCTCCTATTATGTAAATCTGTATCTTTAATCTGAAGTGTAGAAAGTGAATCGCTTTCCAGAATACCTAATCTGTGATTCTGTAATTAGGTGAGCAGGTGATTAATTACAGGTGCAGTTAGTGACTTGCCCCTCATCACAAGAACACAAATTCCGTGTATGCCAAGTCACTCAGAGGGGCAGATGTGTTGGCTACACCGTTTTTAAACCTACAAGTGTATTAAGTGCCTGAATTCATAAGCAGAACTGGGTATGTGTTTTTGTCTTATAAATATCGAAGTTGACCCTTCACAACTGAGACACATTTAAGGTATTTTCAGTGACACATTTATATTGATTTTATATAGTATTCTCTACAATAGTATCTGCTTGAATATCTAGACAGCTGGTGGAGCAGGTAGAGAAATTGGGTTTATATCTATATTTTAATACTATACTGTGATACTATATGAAAAGTCTAAGTAGATTATAAAGGGGGTCATTTATATCTCTCTGGCTAAACTGAGTGTCCTGGAGCTGCACTGAGGCACTTAATTTATGATCTCACTTATTTTCT